>NC_082664.1:114659237-114959237 GCF_025265405.1 Mesoplodon densirostris | reverse complement strand
AGGATTTTTGCATCGATATTCATCAGTGATATTGGTCTGTAATTTTCTTTTTTTGTAGTGTCTTTGTCTGGTTTTGGTATAAGGGTGATGGTGGCCTCATAGAGTGAGTTTGGGAGTGTTCCTTCCTCTGCAATGTTTTGGGAAAGTTTGGGAAAGATGGGTGTTAGCTCTTCTCTAAATGTTTGATAGAATTCACCTGTGAAGGCTTCTGGTCCTGGACTTTTGTTCGTTAGAAAAATTTTAATAACAGCTTCAATTTCATTACTTGTGATTGGTCTGTTCATATTTTCTATTCTTCCTGGTTCAGTCTTGGAAGGTTATACCTTTCTAAGAATTTGTCCATTTCTTCCAGGTTGTTCATTTTATTGCCATAGAGTTGCTTGTAGTAGTCTCTTAGGATGCTTTGTATTTCTGTGGTGTCTGTTGTAACTTCTCCTCTTTCATTTCTAATTTTATTGATTTGAGTCCTCTCCTTCTTTTTCTTGATGAGTCTGTCTAATGGTTTAACAATTTTGTTTTATCTTCTCAAAGAACCAGCATTTAGTTTTGTTGATCTTTGCCATTGTTTTCTTTGTTTCTATTTCATTTATTTCTGCTCTGATCTTTATGATTTCTTTTCTTCTGCTAACTTTGTGTTTAGTTTGTTCTTCTTTCTCTTGTTCCTTTAGGTATAAGGTTAGATTGTTTATTTGAGATTTTTCTTTTTTCTTGAGGTAGGATTGTATTGCTATAAACTTCCCTCTTTGAACTGCTTTTGCTGCATATCATAGGTTTTGGATTGTTGTGTTTTCATTGTCATTTGTCTCTAGGTAATTTTCCATTTCCTCTTTGATTTCTTCAGTGATCTCTTGGTTATTTAGTAACGTAGTGTTTAGCCTCCATGTGTTTGTGTGTTTTACACTTCTTTCTCTGTAATTGATGTGCAATCTCATGGCATTGTGGTCAGAAAAGACGCTTGATATTATTCCAATTTCCTTAAATTTACTGAGGCTTGATTTGTGACCCAAGTTGTGATCTATCCTGGAGACTCTTCCATGCACACTTGAGAAGAAATTGTAATCTGCTGTTTTTGGATGGAATGTCCCATAAATATCAATTAAGTGTATCTGGTCTATTGTGTCATTTAAAGCTTGTGTTTCCTTATTAATGTTCTGTTTGGATGATCTGCCCATTGGTGTAAGTGAGGTGTTAAAGAACCCCACTATTATTGTGCTACTGTCAATTTCCTCTTCTATAGCTGTTAGCAGTTGCCTTATGTATTGATGTGCTCCTATGTTGGGTGCATATATATTTATAATTGTTATATCTTCTTCTTGGATTGATCCTTTGATCATTATGTACTGTCCTTCCTTTTTTCTTGTAACATTCTTTATTTTAAAGTTTATTTTATCTGATATGAGTAAAGCTACTCTAGTTTTCTTTTGATTTCCATTTGCATGGAATATCTTTTTCCATTCCCCCACTTTCAGTCTGATTGTGTCTCTAGGTCTGAAGTGGGTCTCTCATAGACAGCATATATATGGGTCTTGTTTTTGTATTCATTCAGCGAGCCTGTGTCTCTTGGTTTGAGCATTTAATCCTTTTACGTTTAAGGTAATTATCTATATGCATGTGACTGTTACCATCTTCTTAATTGTTTTGCGTTTGTTTTTGTAGTTTCTTTTCTTCTTTTGTGTTTCCCACTTAGAGAAGTTCCTTTAGCATTTTTTGTAGAGCTGGTTTGGTGTTGCTGAATTCTCTTAGCTTTTGCTTGTCTGTAAAACTTTTGAGTTTTCCATCAAATCTGAATGAGATCCTTGCCGGATTGAGTAATCTTGGTTGTATAATAGAGTAGTATTTTAAAAACATAATTTCAAATCAGTCCCAAACTGTTTAGTGATTTCTATTTACTCTTTTTTTTTTTAGTGGTACTGGGCTTCTCACTGTTGTTGCCTCTCCCATTGTGGAGCACAGTCTCTGGACACGCAGGCTCAGCGGCCATGGCTCACGGGCCTCACTGCTCCATGGCATGTGGGATCTTCCCAGACCAGGGCACGAACCCATGTCCCTTGCATTGGCAGGCAGACTCTCAACCACTGTGCCACCAGGGAAGCCCTATTTACTCTTTAACACAATTTGCCTGTAAATTCTGGCCTGTTGCCCCACACTCTCCTAATAATATGCCCTTTTTTAATCTCTAGAATTCATTACCATTATTAGCATGATTTCTTAATCAAATGACAACACTGACTTAAAAATAAGTTGACTTAAAAAATTAAATATACCATACCTTCATTTTCCATTGATAAATAAATAAATAAATAGATAGATAGATAGATAAAACATACATATATACAGAATGGAATATTATTCATTCATGATAAGGAAAGGACACTTGTCGTTTGCAACAACATGGATGAAACGTGATGGCATTAGGCTAAGTGAAATAAGTCAGGTACATAAAGACCAATATTGTTTGATATGTCTTATATGTAGAATCTAATGAAGAGCCAAACTCATAGAGGCAGAATAGTGTGGTAGTTACCAGAGGCTGGGGTAGAAGTAAGGGTGATGGGAAGATGTTGGTCAAAGTGTACAGACTTCCAATTATAAGATGAATAAGTTCTGGGGGTCTAATGCATAGTATGTTCTCACCACAAAGAATATGATAATTATGTGATATGCTGGAATGGTTAGTTAACATTTTGGTGGTGATCATTTTGCAATCTATAAATGTATCAAATCAAAACATCATACACCTTAAACTTACACAATGCTGGTCAATTATATCTCAGTAAATCTGGGGAAAAAATACAGAGATAAGTATGTGGTTATTGATAATTGTTCAATGGTTTGTAGATGTCAAGCTCAACATCTCTGTGATTTGTCTCTTTTCATTCTTGTCATCACATGATGTACAATAGCTCCTAATATTCCTTCTATGTTCTTAGAAGGAGTAAAATGCTGTGGGAAGGAAAAGCTTAGGTATTTCTTCTCTGTCTTAACTGGAACATCTCTGACAGGCTGAGATATCACATACTCAGCTTGTGCTGCCTCCATTACAGAGATAAACCAGAAGAGTGTTGGGGGTTGCTTGTTGCCCAGCTCATTTGTAATGCTGTGTCTTGTAGTTAAGGAAACCAGAAAATCCACTTAACTCTGGGCCTTCACATATGCTTGTCCTCTGCTCTTTGCTAGATGTCTCCTAATCCTTCCAGTATCTGCTGAAATGTCACCTTTTCAGAAAACTCTTTCCTGAACATCTTATCTCAGCTGATCTCCTCCACCATTCTTTATCATTCTAACAAAGTCATTTATCTAATTATCTTATCCAAATGTGTGGTTTGTATTTAATGGTTCATTTGTTTGTTTACCTCTTTATTGTGCTGTATCTGCACTGTGAATCTCAGTAAACTCCTTGAGGCCAGGGGCCCTTTATGTCTAATTCACTAATGTGTACACAGAACCCAGCACAAGGTAGCCTTATAGTTGAAGTTCAACAAAAAATATATTATATATATGTAATATTATATATACTATTATAGTAGTATATATAATATTATATATATTAATAAATAATATTATAAATATATATAGGTTGCTAATAAGGGGACACATGAAATACTTTAGACATTGAAAAATGCATAATATATTTAAGGGCTCCAAACCCCTTGGTAGGTGAAACAAAGAATAATGGGGTAAATTAAGAGAAAAAGAGGGATGTTTTAGACCCCTGATTAGCAATCAGAAGAAAAGAAAATGGAAGATACACACTCAAAAGAAGGTCTTCTTTCAGCGCAGTTACTTTTAAGGCTGTTGGGCTGTCATAGGATTAAAATTACTCACATCTTCAGGGCACTGAATGCATCTTCAGCACGGTATTTTTCTTCTCTTTATCCAATGTTCTAGCCTGTAGCCCATTCTGAAATTTATTTCCCATATTCTTTTTAGTAGGTTTTCAGAAACTTTATAGTCTCACATGCTTGTGTATTTGTTCACACAACTGTTCCTCCACACAAATCTACATTTCCCAAACCACTTTCACGTTGCTAATTCTTTCTCATCCTATAGACATATATTTTTATGTCACTCCTCTTGGAAAGTCCACGTTGGATGCACTGGTTTGAGCTCTTTAGCCTCCATACTTCTCCTGGAGTGGCACTCACTGTGCTGAATTGTAATTCTTATTATTCATCTCCTTCTTTCAATGCACTGAAAGCTCTGTGAGCACAGGACAATGTCTAGTCTGTTTGTTATTGCATCCCTGACTCCTAACACTGCAAATGCAACATATTAGGTGCTCAATACACACTACAAATTAGTGCATAAAATAAGAAAGCTTGTACAGTCAACTCGAACAATACAGTTTTGAACTGAGTGGGTCCACTTACAGGCAGATTTTTAATCAATAAATGCTTACTACAGGATCTGTGGTTGGTTGACTGCATGAATGGGGAGCCAGGGATATGGAGGGTGACAGTAAATTTATTCTCCAATGGACTGTGGCTGGGTCAGCACCCCTAATGCCCTAACATACCCACCCCTAGTTGTTGAGGGGTCGACAGTAGTTATTCTAGCAGGGCATCAGATGCCAATTTCTAATCACCCTTGCTAGTACAGGATGTTGGCTTTTACTACATCTTTGATCGATTAGCATACAAAAAGTATCTTGATTTAACAATGTATGGTTGGATTTTTTTTCTTTCATTTTTTCACTTGTTATTTGTGTCACGTTTGGAGCACTAACCTGTTTGTGTCCTTGGCTCATTTACCTAGTAATAAATTATTTATTTGCCCTTTCTCCTTAAAAACAAACAAGCAAAACTTTACACCTGTAAGAATAGAATGTCTATCATCAAAAAGATAAGAAATATGAAACATTGGCGGGGATGTGGAGAAAAGGGAACCCTCCTACAACTGTTGGTGGGAATGCAAATTGATGCAGTCACTATAAAAACAGCATGGAAGTTCCTCCAAAAATTAAGTATGGAACTGCCATGTGATCCAGCAATTTCACTTCTGGGCATTTATCTGAAAGAAAATAAATTGCTATCTCAAAAATCTATCTACAACACCATGTTCATTGCAGCATAATTTTACAACAGCCAAGACATGGAAGCAACCTAAATGTCCATGGCAAATGAATGGATTAAAAAAAAATGTGTGTGATATTCCACATAAAATGGAATATTATTCAGCCATAAAAAAGGAAATTCTGCCATTTGTGATAACACGAATAAAATTTGAGGGCATTATGCGAAGTGAAATAAATCAGACATAGAAAGACAGATACTATATGATCTCACTTGTAAGTGGAATCTAAAACAAACAAACAAACAAAAAACAGAACTCATAGATACAGAGAACAGATTGGTGGTTTCTGGAGGCAGGGGTTGGGTGGTGGGTGAAATGGGCAAAGGTCGTCAAAAGGTACAAATTTCCAGTTAAGATGAATAAGTCCTGGAGTTGTAAAGTGTATATGATGACTATAGTTAACAATATTGTATTGCATATTTGAAAGTTGCAAAGAGAGTAGATCTTTAAAGTTCTCATCATGAGAAAAAATATTGTAACAATGTGAGGTGATGAATGTTCACTAAACTTACTGTGGTAATCCATATATCAAATAATTACATCGAACAGCTAAAACCAATACAATGGTATAAGTCAATTATATCTCAATAAAAATAAAATAAATAAAAACCTGATACATATTTGCCCATTTTCTTGGTGTATTCACAAAACTAACATGAAAAAAATTGTTTCTACTAGTTTTTTTTTTTTTTTTTGCGGTATGAGGGCCTCTCACTGTTGTGGCCTCTCCCGTTGCGGAGCACAGGCTCCGGACGCACAGACTCAGCGGCCATGGCTTACGGGCCTAGCTGCTCTGCGGCATGTGGGATCTTCCCGGACCCGGGCACGAACCCGTGTCCCCTGCATCGGCAGGCAGACTCTCAACCACTGCACCACCAGGGAAGCCCCTGTACTTTTAAATTTAATTAATTTCAACTTGTCCATGTTTCCTCTACTTTAGAGTGGTTGGTCTTTATTTTCTATGCTTCCTTTTGTTTTTGCTATGTGGTAGAGTACATCTTTTATAATATTTTGAATTCTTAACTCATATAACAAATACTTTTCAAGCATGTACATATGCCACTCCCTAAATTAGGCATCAAGGAAATGGTGAAAATGACAGATACAGTTTTTGCCTTTAAGTATCTTACATCCCAGGAAGAGAAATACAAACTTATTTATGAACAGCATGAGTGAATAGTTTAGGATACTATTGGAGGTAATACTAGGAGGACACGGCTGTGCTTTCAAGGCCAGACAGTGTTCCCACTGGAAGTGATGCTCATGAGCTGGTCGGGTAAAACTCAAGTGGAGGGGGCCATAGATGACTTTTCAAGCAGAGGAAATACTTAACTGCATAAGAAGTTCTTTTAAAACACATCTTCCTTTTTTCATAATGATACTATGAAAGTCATTTATTTTCCTCTCAGAATACCTTATATGAGGTGGCGTTATACTTTATATTCAGTTTATAAAGGTCTTTTTGCCCTCCATGACTTTAATTAAATGAAGTTAATTAAGTGAAATATGCGTGTGGGTATTTGTAAAGAAGTGAGGTTCTGGTTGGCAAGACAGACGGAGAAAATGTCAGACGTTGTGGGGAATTAGGTACTCTTTCCCAGCCGCAGCCGTCTGGGCTTCACTACACTGTCATCTTGGCTGGAACATCGAGGGTCTGCAAACCCCTTCCTGAATGACCTTTCCCAGCACCTTGTAGATGAACCTTTTGGAAAATATTTGACCAACCCCCCCAACCTTTCAATTGAGCCCAGCATGAAAATCCAAGATGTTCCTTCCATGTGCCCCAAGCTGCTGTCCCTGCAGGACCAGGTGCCATGAATTAGCCCTGTTCCACATCTGGTATGCCTTTCCCTCTGGGTGTGGCTGCCTCCAAGCCTCCATGGGAGGTGAGCAGCCCTGCCCGCATGACTTGCTGGGGTCAGCTTCTCATTTCTCATGATCCTGTCCTTCTCTCAAGATTTGGTCCTCTATAGCACAGGTGATGTGCCTGTGTCAGTGAGCTTGGGGAAGCTCTAGAGTGGTTCTCCCAGTCTCTCCTGGCAGGGAGGAAAGTAAATACAAACACTGAGAGGTGAGGGGACTGCCTGCCCGGTGACTTCTGGGTTTGATGAAAAAAGTGTTCAGGAGTTACAGTTACTGCAAACAGAATTAGGGCATTAGAGAAAGTGTCCAGTACCCTGCCTTGGCAGGGGAGACAGCTGTGGCCCTGTTCCAGAAATGAGACATCCCGGACATAATTTTACATTTAAAGGGACAGATTTGTTTTGATTCTGCAGGAAGTTTTGGAGTGAGGGGGAGGTAATTTTTTAACAGTTCTAAAATGTCTGAGTTCACTTTGGCTCAGGGTAAGAAGTGGCACAGAAGCCAGGGCACAGCTGCTTGAGTTATTGCAGAAATGCCCCCTACCTGCCACAGGAGACTTCCCAGGACGTCTACTAAAATGGATGGATTTCGTCTAAGGACATGTGAGGCTTCTTCAGCACTTTAGCACCTGCACCTGCCTGTTAAGTACTGTCATTTAAATGATGAGAATCCTAGTTCCCAATTCAGACTGTAATTCCCTCACCCAAATATAACTCCCAGGTTACTTCTTTTCAGGGTGATGTGACCTATGTGTTCCCCTCATTTTCCAGCTTCCCCAGAAAAGGATCTGGCTTTAACCAAATGGTCTTTCCCAAAGTCCTGAAGCTTGAAGGATTTTCAGTCTTATTAAAAGCCCATTTCTCTCTCTCCCCCTTGCTGGAGTTTTATAATGAAATTTATCCCCAGGCACTGCCCCTCACCCCCTCCCTCACACCATCCCACTCTCCAAGGGATTGCTTAGTGGCCCATTGCAATTCCAGAGTTGCTGGGTTGGAGACACCCCAATAGGCGACCTTCCCACCCCAACCCCACCTCCCTCTCCCAGGTGTCCCATGTGTGTTCCTCCAGCACCACTGGTTAGAGACTGCTCCATCATCCCAGTCCTTCAGGGAAGACCATGTTTCAAATCTTGGTTTCACTGCTAAGCAGGAACATGACTTGGTTAGGTCCATTAATCTCTCCGAAATGAGGTTTCTTGATTTGTACAGTCAGAATATGACTGCTTCCTCTAGAAGATTAATGTGAGGATTCATTAGAAAAATAAAACCCCTAGCCTTGTGTGAATGGGTTGGGGGGTAGAGAGCTAAAAGTACAGACTCTAAGAAGGAATTTTTTAAAAGGCATAAAAACTAAAAGGCAGGAGGTAGGGGAGCAGCTGGAGGCAGGAGGGTAAAAGTATAGGCTCTGGACTCATTCAATCTGAGTCCAAACCCTAGTCTCTCCTCATAGGAAGACTTTATGATCTAGGGAAAGTTAGTTACCTGCTTTGTTCCTGTATTTCCTCCACGGTGCAGATGTAATAAGTGCGTGCCTCACAAGGCTGTTGTGAGGATTAAATAAAAAGAGAAAATACACATAAAGTTTAGTACAATGTACATTTAGTACAATGCCTCACTCTTTTAGTGCCCACAAAAACAGCTATTATTTTTCATAAAATGTAGAAATGCGAGAGGAAATTACTCTAAATATTAACATTTATTATTTCTATGTGATGTGATTAGGACCCTTTTTTAGTTTTTATACTTTTCTCTATTTGTCAAAGTTCTAAAATAAACTTGTGAGTTCCATTTTGAAAATAAAACTATACACTTCATACATTTATGAGTCATGATGAATAGTGATGTCCCCGTCCTATTAGATGAAATAGTGGTATCTGTACCTTTTGTAATTCCCATTCCCAACCCATATTTTGTTAAAAAGATAAAGTACACTTTTCCATGAATGATTGTATCACAAGAATCTTTAATGTTTACTTTAAAGTTTACTCATGGTGGGGTTGTATCTGTGTTTAGTAAAGTGTGCCCACGTTGCGCCCATTTCAGTCCACATCACCACACTCCACAGGGATGTTTCCTGTGCCCAGGGAGATCACAAAGACAGGGGTCTTGACTTTTCTCTTGGTTAGGCCAGCTTTTCTGGGGAGTTCTTCCAAACTCTCCAGGACCAGTCTACCCAATACACATCCTCCGTTCCATGTAAAAGAATAAGATGGAAAATGTCTCAATGTATTTCATAAGTTTAGCACGTCTCTGGTACAAAAAATTCAAGAAAGGTAGCACAAAAGCAAAAGCACCAACTGAGCTTACTTATAAACAAACATGCATGAATTCTACACTCTACCTAATATTACTGAAATTAATACATCATTGCATTAAAAGGTATAAAAGCACTGTACTGAAAACTTAAAAGTTACACGTGAAATACTGCACTGTAAATCCTGAATACTCTAATGTCCCACCCCCACCCCTCCACCACCCTGGTGAGGGGCAGAAACCATCCATCTGCCTCCAGACCTTGCTAGTCCTCGGAGACACTGTTGCGGGGGCAGTGGGCAGTGGGGTTGGCCTCCCGCAGGGCTCTGGCCTCTTCCAGTGCTTCCCTGTAGCGGGAAGGCCAGGCCTGGGGGTCTTTCTTAAAGACCCTGGCCAGGAACTCCATGATCTGCATCTTGGTTATTTCACGGCTGGCACGGGAGCCCCAGAAGAACTCATACTCAGGGGGCTCGACGTGGGGGACGCGCTGGTACTTCAGGTAGTTCTGTTGGACGAACTCCTCGGTGATGAGCTTTCTCACGTCTCCAAAGGTGGAGTGCTTCTTCCAAGGCCTCAGCCCTAGGATGCGCAGCACGTTCCAGACAGCACTCTCTCGGGCGCCGCGACCCTTCACGTAGATGAGGCTCAGGATCATCATCAGGAGGCCTGTCATCGGCATGCGGTTGCTCAGAGCGACCCTGTCCAGCTCCTCAGGCTCCAGAGCTTTGACCAGCGAGAACTCCATGGTGTGCAGGCTGGTCAGCCTCAGGTGCAGCCCGAACACCCGGGCGAGGATGAGGCTGGTGCGCCGGAGGATGCTTCTGCACCACTTCTTGTAACTGCCGATGACATCCTTCACCATGTCTGGGAACCAGATGATCATCCTCTTCTGGTCCTTGACCAGCACGTACCACATGAGCTCGTGCGCCTTCTGCACCAGCTGGGCTGGGGCCGGCGGCGCCGGGCAGGGCTGCGCTGCGCTCGGGGCCTGGTGGGCGCGGCCTTCCTCCGCGGCCTGCTGCAGGGCCTTCGGGTCTCCCTCTTCGCTTGGGGCCTGGGGCGCCGGCGAGGCCAGAGGGGCGTCGGGCGGGCCTACGGGAGGGCTCTCCGGCCCTGGGAAGATCGCGGCCTGAGACGCGGGCAGAGAGGGTCCTCCGGAAACCCCGGCGCTGCTGTGCACTTCGGAGTTGGAGGCCTCGGCTGCAAAGTTGGGGTCGCACACATCCTTACTTTGTTCGGACATGTCTGCTCCGTCTGGTAAGGGCACTGCCGCCGAGTCCAGGAGCTCTTCGAGTCTGCGCTCCCTCCTTGGACTCCTAGAGAGGAAGTGCGCGTTGCTGCGCGCGGCGCCTTCCGCAGCGGCCGGGCAGGGCGGGGCGGCGGCGAGACGGGCCAGTGCGCCTGCGCGTCCGCGGGCCTGGCAGGCGGACGGGCGGGCGGGGTGCCTGGCGGGAGGGAGTGGGGGGTGGGGGGCAGTGAGGCCCCGAGGAGGGTAGAGCCTCCGCTAGAATATGGCATCAAGGATCACCACCCCACCCCAGGCGTCCTGTTGGGGCTAAGGTCTTGGGGAGGCGGGTGGGGGGGCGGAGATGGATGAGCACTGGAAAAGGAGCAAGTTTAAGGGGAAAGATGGTAACTTAAGCTTAGGAGATGTTCAATTGGGTATATCCAGAATCAAGTTAAGAGATGAGTCCCAGAGCAAGACCTAGGCTGGTGTGTCAATTTGGCTTTCGGACAAGTGTGAGAATGTAAACTGAGAGAACAGTCAGGATTGCCCAAGAAAATGTGTAAACTCTGAAAAAGATGTGGGAGATTGGAATTCTGAGGAATAATAATAAAAATTGATTGATTCCCTACCAAATCCAAGGGTTATAAATGAGAAATGCAGAAGGTAGTCAATCTGTGTGCAGTGGAAACTTTCTTGAAGGTAATATACTAATGACGTTCTTAGTGTTTTAATGGTCATTGATTTTGGTTTTCCACTTCCCTTGGGTGATTTTGATGTAATTTTTAATTTGTTTCATTAGGATCCCATCACACAGATTGCCGTATTTATTAGCACAGACTTGTATGATGGCTTTCCCCCTGTTTGTCCAGGATCTTCCTTCCCCTTATGACTGCTTCAACCTCCACATTTGTTCCTGTGGAAACTTCACCTTCTCACAGGACCCCACCCCCACCTTTCACAGAAACTGACTGGTCCCATGTTGGCAACCATGCCCAAATCCGTCCCAAGACTTTTTTTTTAAATTAACATAGGTCCCCTAGATCGTATATGTCAGACTTTCTCAGATGACCAACGACATTAGATGCAACATATTGTTGGTGTTTTTTTTTTTTTTTTTCAATTTTAGAAAACAAACCTGCAGTGGGCAAAAACAAAGCTGACACTCCCAGAGAAGCATCCTTGAAGAAAGGAATAGGTGCAGGAACCTCTGGATCCAAGGCTCCTGAGGATGACCAGCAACCCTGGTCTGAGCCAATGTGGTCTTTCAACCCTTCCTGGGTTTCCTCCAGCCGACAGCTTCTTAAATATTCCCTCTTGAGTCTGGTTATTGTCAGTTGAAACCCAAAGCATGTTTACAATATTGTCTTGGCATTTCTAGAATCCTCTCTTTATTTGCTTATATCCCCTTTCTCATTTTTCACTTTATTTTTTCTCAGGTAGATTGACTTCAAACGGTTTTCCATGCTGTTTTTCTATCTTTGGATTTTCATGCTTGTATCACCTTTAGCAGGACCATTCCCAGACCAGTCCAATAGCACCCCTTAACCTCTTACTTCACGAGGATAATTCCTACAGATCAATCAGATATGTCTCAGCGGGATCTTTTTCCTGTTCATCATTTTCTTCTTTAATTTATAGATTTCTATTTAAAAAAAATATCTAACAGGGTGGTGTCAGTTATATTAGGGTTTTTTAAAATTATGTATGAATGGCTCAAATAGATTGATTGCCCCCATTCTTCTTAAAATCATTCTCATTTCTTGCATTTTATCTCCTCTAATTTTCTTCTTTTTTATTTCATTTGGATATTTATTCTTTATTTTTATTTTTATTTTTTTGCAGTATACGGGCCTCTCACTGTTGTGGCCTCTCCCGTTGCAGAGCGCAGGCTCAGCGGCCATGGCTCATGGGCCTAGCCGCTCCGCAGCATGTGGGATCTTCCCGGACCGGGGAACGAACCCGTGTCCCCTGCATCGGCAGGCAGACTCTCAACCACTGCGCCACCAGGGAAGCCCTGGATATTTATTCTTTTTCTAACTGTTTGGGTTAATGATTGTGTTCGTTTAAGGTATTTTTAATAATGAAAATGTTTGAGCCTATAATTTAAATCTCAGCTCAACTTTAGCCATGGACCATAATTTTGCCATTATGAGATTATGAAAATTACATCCTCCTATTTCACCTTCCTAGATTTAATGGATTAATGATCACAAACTTGAGCACAACAATTAACACTTATATAGAAAAAGTAGGAAAGCAATTATACAAACAACAATTTTAAAATTATAGGAGCTCCTGCTGCTGTTGGATAACAGAGCTCTGGCCAGAGAATTGTTTGTGTTTCAGCTGCTGCCTGAGCTGGACTTGTCCTCATTTTGGTGAAGTTTCCCATGGTCAACAGTAAACTCCTACCTCTGCCACAGCTCACTCCACACCTTTCTTCTATTGGGAGGGTTGTTTAATACTATACCAGAGCCTGTGGACTGGAACCACTATGAGGGATTATACTCAGAGGGTTTAAAACTTTAGAACTGATGCCAAGTTTGAAACCAAGTACAGAGTAAACCCCTAGTGCTGCTCACCATTGGAACCTAACTGTACACCTGCTAATGTGATATCATTTTCTTCCAGGAAAAGTTCGGCTGAAGAGAGTACATTTCTCAACAGAAAGAAAATCCATGGAGAGGGGGTGGCAAAAAGTAAAGCTTGGGGTATCCCTTAAGTAGAGAAAGTGCACCTGCAGATGTGTCATGGGAGAGGTCAGTAGATTGATGGCTTGATAGTAACACCTAATAAGGTGTCTCTCCATAACCCAGAGATGCAGACCTTCAGAGAGATAAGATAAAAAGGAAGATGACAACTGTGGGTGGAAGAGTAAGTCAGTACTTATGAGGCATCCAAAACTTCTTTAATTCAAGGGTCAACATTTGGGTCTGGAGCTTCAGTGATGCCTTGCCAAATACTGTCTAATTTAGGCTCACTGGTTATCTTCAGGGTTGGCGCTATTCGATGTGGGCAATGAGTCCTCTCAGGGCCAGCAGCTTAGAAGCAAAGGCCTGAAGGTTGCAAAATATCTCTCCCCATAGAACTCATGAAGGGCCACTCTTTAAATCAAGATTCTTTAAATAGAAGTTCCATGGATTCAAGAACTATATGGAGAACTTTTAACATAAAATATTCTAGTGTGGACAGTTTTGCTGGTGGGTTGCTTCAAACTCTGTAATGTGGAAAAGATTACACAACTGTGGAATAGGCTGTTCTTGGCAGACTCAGGAATAGGAGGAGAGGCCTGTCCTGGCACTGGTTTCCATAGCAAACAGAGGGAGGGGGGTCACCCCAGAGCCTCCCGTGGACAGCGTACATGCTCACAGTGCAGAGGCCCAGAGGCCCCGAATGAAATGTGAATCCTTCTGGCTCTTTCCTGTCCACATAGGCAGCAACCCCACCTTGGAGCCCCCAGAGGGGCCCCAAATGCCTTGCAGGCCAAGGACTTGAAACAGAGAACTTACATTAATGCATTCTGCAAATATTGAGCAATGTCTATCATGTGCCTGAAAGATTTGCATTTTAGAAAAGTAGCTCAGTTAGGGGAGAAACCAATCACATTGGGACTATTTGACAGGCTGGCCCCTTTTAATTAGAAAAGAATAAGAAGTGAGGACAGGCAGTGCTGATGTCCGCAGTTGGGAGGGTGAGGCAGAGGACACAACCCTGGCCCTTCACCCCTTGTCTCCCTAGGGGACACTGTGCATGTGTGTCCAACTGAGACCTAAAGACACTCCTGCAACCGGAGACCTTCTAGTCCTGTCCAGACCCACAGTGCAGCCTGCCAGCACTCAAGGACTAACAGGGTCAGGAGTGGCTTTTAGAAAAGTCAAATGGAATCAGAGTTACGTCTGGAGTTGGGGGCAGGTAGAGAAGCAGAGGCAGAGAGACCAATTAGGAGAGTTTTCACAGGAATCCACTTAAAAATCGATGATTGCTTGCATTTCATCCTCATTATGCAACCATTTATGAAACACTACATCTCAGTTATTGTGCCTGAGGAAATAAATGAGAAGGAGAGACATGGTCTCTGCAATCCATAGTGAGGAGAAATGGTGGAGGAAAAGGGCCATAAGCAAATAAACAAGTTAGTAATTAAATAATCATTATGCATTATGTTGCCATGCATATCTCACAAGCCACAGTGTTGTCACAGAGAATAGAACAGAGGCAATGGATGCTCAGTAGGGATGTAAATATTAAGTAAAGGTGAAGGGAGACGGTGAATACCAGGGATCACTGGGATCCTGTCTCAGGGTGGCTGGGATTGAGAAGTATTGTGGATCCAGGATGTGCAGGCACCACTTCCTGAGACTATTTAGAGAGATGTATCTGGGAAGAGGGAGGGGTCGTGCCCAGCAGGTATCTGGGTATGTATGTCTCAGGAAAGACGCCTGGACTGACAGTAGAAGTTTGGGAGATAAACATGGTAAATAGCACCACCTTGAGAGACTGCCTAGAGCAAGGTTCTTCAAAAGGAACAGTCCTGGCATGAGAGTGGGACAATTTTTCATTGTGTGAGACCATAATGCACACCACACAAGTACCAACACCTGAACACCTTTGTCCCTATCAACATACATATGGATGCCTTCCGGGCATGGGAAAAGCAAAAAAGAAGTGTAGGAAAAGAAAAAGAAGATGCCTTCCCCCTACACAGCCAAAAGCCCTTTTATGGGCAGTCTGGTCTCTAGTTGAGAACCACTGAAAATTACAAGCAGGAGTGAGGAAAGACAGAGCTGACCAAGAAGCCCAGGTCATGTAAGCCTGTTTCCAGACTATCATAAGATTTTTCTCACTGGACTTGTTCTAGGACTTGTTAAAATAGATTGCTTCATCTTCAACATCTTCGTGAAGATAAATCCTATTCAATCAGACACGGTGTACAAGTTTGTGGTGCATAATTCTTTTTACACATTGCTGAATTAACCTGCTGATATTTTGTTGAGGATGCTTATGTGAGTATTCATCATAGATACTGGTCTATAATTTTCACTTTTTGCAAGGCCTTTATCTGGTTTTGATATCAGAGCCTCTTAAAATAACTTGGAGAATGTTCCCCACTCTTCAATTTTATGGAAGAAAATGTATAGAATTTTTTAATTTCTTTTTTAAATATTTGGTAGATTTTTTTCAATGGAACCACCAGTACCTGGAAATTTCTTTTTCAAATGGTTTGTAACTACCAATTCAACTTGATTGTAGACCTATCAGATTATCTTTTTCATTCTGGGTGAATTTTGGTGCTTTGTGGTTTTTAAGGAGTTGGTGTATTTCATCTAAGTTGCTAATTTTGTGTGTGTACTGGTGTTTGTAGTATTTCCTATTATCCTTTTAATGATCAAGTTATCTACTAAACCCACTCTTGGCTTCCTCACTTATACTGGCAACACAGGTCCACACCCCACCCAGGCCATAGGTATTCTTCCAGAGAGTCCCAAGTTCTCCATATGCACAACTCCTGGGACAGCTGAGAACCCTCTGTCTACACCTTCTCAAATATTTTAAGTGTCTCCTAAAAGTTGAGGTTTTTCGTGGTCCTGCTTTATGTCCCCTTATCTCCTCACCCTATGTTCTCCTTGATCAATGCCATCTCCCAGACTTGAAGTTGATGTCTATACACTGATGAGCCCCAGATTTATTTCTTCAGCTTAGATGTCTCTTCTGTGGTCTATAACTGGATATTGAGCTGCTTAAGAGACATCTGAACATTATGACTTTGAACTTTAAATTCAACATTCTATGTACTGTACTTCATCAGTGGCCCCTCTCAATCTTTCTGTTCCTTGCCTCACAGTACATATCATGACTGTCCACCCAGTTTCCCAGAAAGAAATGAGAATGCCACTGATTATCCTCACATCCAATGAATCACACAATACTCACCTCCTAAGTTCCACTGTTACCCTTCTCTCAGCATGACGATACAATTTTCCACTGATCTTTCTCACCTAGATTACCTGTCAACTTCTGCTGCATCTTCTCACTGTTTATTTATTTACTTACAGTTTATCACCTACACTGAAACCAGTACATCTTCTGAAATTAAAATCTTCCCCAGTAACAGTCTCCTAGGACTGCTGTGATAAATTGCCATAAACTGGGTTGGATAAAACAACACAACTCTATTCCCTGTTAGTTTTGGCAGCAGAAATCTGAAATCAAGATATTGGCATGGCCACAATCCCACTGGAGTTTTAGGGGAAAACCCTTCCTCACTACTCCAAGCATCTGGTGGCTCCTGGCATTCTTTGGTTTGTGGCAGAATAACTCCAGTTTCTCCCTTCACCTTCATGTGGGTCTTCACAGAGTTGTCTCCCACATGTATCTCTCCATCTTTGATCTTCTTCATTAGATTTAGGGCCCAACCTAAGTCCAGGGTCATCTCATCTTGAGATCCTTATCTTTGTCTGCAAGGACACTTTGTTTTGTTTTGTTTTGTTTTGCCATTTGAAGTAGCATTCACATGTCTCAGAGATTAGGCCATGGATATCTTTGTGGGGGGTGGGGGTGGGTGGCGGCTATTTTCCAACCTACCACAGGGGCTAATAATCTGTTAAGAAAATTGAGATTCCAGGTATTTCATTAGTATAAGAAGTGGAGACACAGCCTGGGTGCTTGAAAAACAATCAATGGAAGAAAGAATGTTAGCAAAATCCTTTTCCTCCTAAAGGTGAGCCCTTTGGAGGGATGAATAAAAAAACGATTTCAAAATTACATAGAGTACCTTGGGGTTTACGAGGAACCACATGGATTCTTTCACGTTCAGAGACAATGAACTGAGATGTTAGATATAGTCCAAGTCTAGTATTTCTCATAACTCCTTGGTGTCTGGTACAGTACAGTCATAGTGACCTACAGAAGGCTGACCTCAAGAGGAGGGGAGTTCACTGTCTCAATATCATTAGGTCCCATTGGCTCTCTTTGGGAGTCCCATGGGAAATAGCCTCAAATCCCACTTAACCACTGATCAATTAGGATCTTACATTCAGGTACTAACTTTTGGAATAAGAAAGGCTCTTCATTTCATGAAAATGGGACCCCATCATCCTCATTACATCTGAGTTCTTAGTTATTAGAATGGTTGTTACCTGCTCACATTGATGACCAGGGATTAATTTTTATAATTACATAATGAAATAAAATTAGATAAAATAAATCTTATAATGCTGGCCTTATATGTCTCCCTTTCCATTAATGTATCAATGAAAGAGATAAATGATCCCCATTTTGCTTTACATTTATTGTATTGCTTGTACTCTTTCAACCCCAACTGCAGGTACTGCAATTCAGTTCTGGAAGTTACCACTCAGGGTTAGTGCAGACCCCACAGGTTAAAGGGTAAGGTCTTAAACAATACTGTCCTTACTTTGACACCAACTGCAATTCAGGGGTTCCAAGGCTACCCACACTTTTGACCAACTATCTATAACTTTGGAAGTTCCCATGACCCTTTCAGGTTCCACAATTCACTAGAATGACTTACAGAACTCACTAAGAATACTACATATAGGATTATGGTTTTATTATGAAGGATATACATAGGACGAGGTCTGGGAGGTTTCCCAGCATAGATTTTCCATGCCCTCTCCCTGTGGGGTCAGGGAGTGTCACCCTCTCAGGACATTAATGTGTTCACTACTGAGCTTCAGTTCCAGAGTTTTTACTGGTTTTTTTGTGTGTAGGCATGAGTGTTTAAATCACTGGCCATGTGATCAAACTTAGTCTCCAACCACCCTCCCCACCCTTGTGGTCTGGAAGCTGAAAGCCCCAACCTTCTAGTTATGATTGATATTTGTGGTAACCAGTCCCCACTTGGAAGTAATTCACTGCCCCCCGCCATGAAGCACCTCATTAGCATAGCGAGGACATTCCTGTCACTCAGGAAATTACAAAGGTTTTCGAAGTTCTGAGCCAGGAGCCTGGAACAAAGACCAGACAAATTCTTAATTATACCACAGTCTGTGAGGACAACTTGAAAGCATTCTCACCCCATGCCTACTGCAGCCCTCATTGGACTGAACTCTCTACTCTCCTGGGAAAGGTGAGAGAAGGCTTTTTTTTTTTTTCATAGAAGACAGGGGTGTATAACTGTAAGTTTTCCTCCAGGACAGTGGTATTCTGCCCATTCATTATGGGGCAGGGGACAAATAGGCATAGATACTGTTTAATATGTGCCTTTGAAAATCTTAGCTCTGCTGTTTCTCAATTATTCACCATTAATTCCACAAGTGAAGCTTTATATTTTTAACAGCTTTGTTGAGGTATAATTGATACATGATAAACTGCATATATTTAAAGGGTATACCTTGACAAATAAATAAATATTCGTGAAATCATTACCCCAGTCAAGGTAATATTTATGACCCTCAAATGTTTTCTCATGTCCCTTGGTAATTGCACCCCAACCAACTTTTACCTTCAGGTAACAAATGATCTGCTTTCTGTCACAATAGTCTGCATTTTTTAGCATTTTATATAAATGAATCATACAGTATATAATCTTTTCTATTTGGCTTCTTTAACTCAACATTGTTATTTTAAGATTCATCCATATTATAGCATATACCAAGAGTTTATGCATTTTTTTCCTGAATAGTATTCTATTGTATGAATATACCACAAATGTGTTTGTTTAACCATTTAATCACTCTGTTTAACTCTATTGATAACATTTTGACTGTTTCCAGCTTAGAGCTGTTGCAAATAAAATTGCTATGAACATTTATGTAAAATACTTTATATGGACATATGCCTTCATTTCTTTCCCTGGAAATGACATGACTAGATCATATGGTAGGCTAATGTTTAATTTTTCAAGAAATTGCCAAAATATTTTTCCAAAGTTGAAAACTTTCACATTCCCACTAACAGTACATAAGGGTAACAGTTCCTCCACATTCAAACAAACCCGTGGTACAGTCATTTTAAATTTTGGCCATTCTAGTAGGTGTGCAGTGGTATCATATTGTAGTTTTAATTGCATTTACTTAATGACTAATATTGACCATCTTGTCATGTGCTTATCATCAACCACATGCCTTCTTTGGTGAAGTGTGCTTTGCAAATATTTTATCCCAGTTACAGTTAGCCATTTTTATTATCTTAACGGAATTTTTTGAGAGCAGATAAGTCTTTTTATTTTGATAAAGTCACATTTTATCAGGGATTGATAAATATCAGGGATATCAGTTCTTTAAGAGATTGTGCATGTTAATGCCATAGCTAAGGAATATTTTCCTAGACCAAGGTATCAAACAATTTCTCCAAAATTTTCTTATAGGAGTGTTATGGTTTTAGGTTTAATTTGGGGGTACACTTACAATTTAAGTGGCATATTATATAGTTATCAATTTTGACTCAAATTTTTTACATGGAATAAGTTATGGATTGAAGTTCATTCTGTCAAGGAGACTATTCTTCCAACACTAAAGTGCCTTTGCAACTTTGTCAAAATTCAGTTTTCCATATATGTGCAATTCTATTTCTGTGATTTCTATTCTGTTCCATTGATCTATCTATCTGAAACAAATAGCACACTGTCTTGATTAATATTGCTTTATCATAATTCCAAAAATCAGACACTATTAGTATTTCATCTTTATTATTTTTCAAGGTTATTTTAGCTATTCTAGGTTTTTGAATTTCAATAGGAGTTTTAGAATTAATTTGTCAATTTCTACCAAAATATCTGCTAGGATTTTGATTGGGATCACATAGACTATATAAACGATTTTGAAAACGATTACGTTCTTTAATCTTCTGACCTATGGACCTGGTAAATCTCTCCATTTACTTAGGTATTCCTTAATTTCTTCCATCAATATTTCATAATTTTCAGCATACAGGTCTTTTATGATTTTGGTCAGATTTATCCTTATTTACTTCATGATTTTTATGCCATTATAAATATTTTTAATATAAAAAGTCTAATTATTTAGCTAATGCATATATATGTATATATATAATTGATTTTTCATATTGATTTTGTATCCTACCACCTTACTAATACAACATATTAAGTATAATATGTAATAGGGTTTTTGTGTGTGAGCATGTGTGTAGATTCCCTCAACTATTCCACATTGATGATGCTGTAATTTGAGAGTGAAAATTATTTATCTCTTCATGTCTAGTCCAAATGTCTTTTATTTCTTTTTCTTGATTTGTTGCACTGACTAGAACATCCATTAGTAACATGGGACATTTTTGTCTTATTCTTATTTTTACAAGGATATGATGCATTGTTTCATCAAGTATGATATTTTTCTACTCGATTGAGATATTATGTTTTATCTTTATATTTTGTACTATTGTGAGTTACATTAATCAATTTTCAAATATTAGACAACTCTTAAGATCTTTATGTTTAAAAGTCCTCTCAGTTTCTAAAGGTTTTCTTAGAAGGGTTTTTAGTCAAATTCCACTTATTTAATATATAAGGAAAATATTCAGATTATATATTTATTGGATGAAGTTTGGCAGTGTGTGCCACTCAAGGAATTTGTCCATCTCTAATATGTAGAATATATGACTATAAAGTGGTTCATTATATTCCATTAGTGTCCCTTCAATACATTTAGAAACTGTAGTGTTTTTGCCTTCTTTATTCTTGATATTGGTGATTTGCATCTCTTGTCTTTTGATCCTGAGCAGTTTGGCTAAAGAATTGTCAATTTTCTTGATTTTTTTCAAATAATCAGTTTTTTTTGTTGTTTCTTTGATATTCTCTACTATCCCCCTATTTTCTGCTTCTTAATACTTATTATTTCCTTTCTTCTGTTTACTCATGGCATGATTTCCCCTTTTTTTTTATTCTTGTAAGGTGGAAACAGGTCATTGATTTGAGATCTTTCTTATTTATAACATACACATTTAATCTTATAAATTTCCTCATAAGAATTTCTTCAACAACACCCCACACATTTTGATGTGAGTTTCCCTTTGACTAGTTATCCCCTTGGGTCAGTGTGTTATTTACAAGTATGTTATTTTGTTTTTAAATATTTGGGATATTGCAGAAATCATTCCATTATTGATTCTTAATTGAATTTCTTTGTAGTCAGAGAATAACATACTTTGTGTTTTTTCAATGTTTTAGAATATGTCGAGACTTTTTCTTTTCTTTTTTTTTTTTGTGGCCCAGAATATGGTCTATATTTGCAACTGTCACATGTACATTTGAAAAGAATGGATATTCTGATGCTATTTGGTAGCATGTTATATAACTGTCAATTAGGTTAATTTGGCTTATACTGTTGTTCAGCTCTCCTATATTCCTGTTAATTTTCTGTCTACATGTTGTAACAATTTTTGAGAGGGAAATATTGAAATTGCCAGCTATAATTATATTTACTGCCTTTTTTAGATCTATCTGTTTTTAACTTAATTTTTTTTAAGCTCTATATTTAGGTGTACAAATGTTTAGTGCTCATACATCTCTTGACGAGTATTTATGAAATGATCTCCTGGAAACATTCTTTGCTCTGAAATATACTTTGTCCAATATTGCTGTAGCCACTACAGATTTTGTTTACTTCATGTTAGCATGGTATACATTTTTCCACCCATCTACTTGTAACTTATGGTTATCTTTATATTTAAAGTGTTTTTTGTAGGATAAAATATAGGTCAATCTTGCTATTATATCCAATTAATAATGTTTACATTTTTGGTTTTGCATATTTTTTTTGAAATAATTTTTGATTTACAGAAGAGTGGCAAAGATAGTACAGAAAGTTTGTGTATGTGGTTCATACCATTTCTGTTAAAGTTAACATCTTAAATAAGCATGACATATTTATAAAAATTAATAAATTAAAATGGATGCAATATTATTAATAAAACTACAGACTTTATTTGTATTTTACCTTTATTTCAGCTAATGTTCTTTTTTCTAAAATCTAATCTAGAATATCTAGATTATTCATCATATATTAATTTCATCCAATCAGCAACAGTTTCTGTCTATGTTTGTTCTTTGTGACTGTAACACTTTTGAATGAAACTACTGAGGCATTTTGAAGGATATCCATCCATTTATATTTGTCTGATGTTTTCTTATGATGATACTTGAGTTGTGGATTTGGGAGAAAAAATAACACAGACATGAGATGGCTTTTTCACAACATTAATATCAGAGTATTCATGGTATCAACATTACTTATTGCTGATATTAGCCTGGATCACTTAGAGTGGTATCTGTCAGGTTTCTACACTGTCAATTTAGTATTCTTCCCTTTCTATTTGTAAGAAGAAAATTGCTAATTCCAGACTGCATTCAAGGAGAGAGGAGTTATGTTCCACCACTTACTGGAGGGAATAACATCAAAGAAAAATGTGAACATATATTAAAATAACCATATTTTAATAAACCAGTGTTTTATTTAGAGCAATTAAACAAGAAAAATGAATAAAAGATATCCAAAAAGATATCCAAAAGCCATACTACCCAAAGCTATCTATAGATTAAATGCAATCTCTATCAAAAGTCCAATGGCATTTTTCACAGGAATAGAAAAAAATTCCAAAAGTTCATATGAAGCCACAAAGACTCTGAATAGCTAATGCAATCTTGAGAAAGAAAAAAACAAAGCTGGAGGCATCACCCATTGATTTCAAACTCTACAACAAAGCTATAATAATCAAGACAGTATGGTACTGGCTTAAAAACAGATGCACTGACCCATGGAACAGAATCAAGAGATCAGAAATAAACCTATACATATACATTCAACTAATATTTGACAAGGATGCTGAGAATACTCAATGGGATGAAGACAGTCTTTTCAATAAATGGTGTTGGGAAAACTGGATATTCACATAAAAAAATGAAATTGCACCTCTTATCTTACACCACTCCCCAAAATTAACTAAAAATGATTAAATAGTTAAATGTAAGACCTGAAACTATGAAACTCCTTGATGAAAACATAGAGAAAAACTCCTTGGGGCTTCCCTGGTGGTGCAGTGGTTGAGAGTCCGCCTGCCAATGCAGGGGACATGGGTTCGTGCCCCAGTCTGGGAAGATCCCACATGCCATGGAGCAGCTAGGCCTGTAAGCCATGGCCCCTGAGCCTGCACGTCCAGAGCCTGTGCTCTGCAACGGGGAGGTCACAACAGTGAGAGGCCCGTGTACTGTAAAACAAAAACAAAAACAAAACAAACAAACAAAAACAACAACAAAAACTCCTTGACATCAGTCTTGGTGATTATTTGCTCAATATGAAACCAAAACACAAGCATCAAACGGTAAAAATCGGTAAGTGGGACTGGATTAAACTAAAAAGCTGCACAGTAAAAGAAACAATCAATAAAATGAAGACACACCTACAAAATGAAAGAAAATATTTGCAAACCATCTGTCTGATAAGGTGTTAATATGCAATGTATACAAGTAACTTAAATAGACATTTCTCCAAAGAGACATACAAATGGCCAACAGATACAACAAAAGGTGGTCAACATCACTAAATATCAGGGAAATGTGCATCAAAACCACAAGGAGATATCACCACACACCTGTTAGAATGGGTATTAGCAAAAAGACGAGAGATAACGTGCTAGTGAGGATGTGAGAAAAAGGCAACTCTTGTACACTGTTGATAAGAATGCAATTTGGTGAAGCCACTGTAGAAAACAGTAGGAAAGTTACTCAAAAATTTTAAATGGAGCTACTAAATAACCCAGCAATCTCAGTTCTGGGTATATAATTGAAGGAAAAGAAATCACTACCTCCAAAAATATCTGCACCCCCATGTTCATTGCAGCATTATTTACAATAGCCAATATATGGAAACAACCTAAGTTTCTATAAAATGAATGAAAGTGAATGGAAGAATTAAGAAAATGTGATATATTTATATGAGAGAGAAAGAGAGCACTGAACTCATAGAAACTGAGAGTAGAATGGTGTTAACCAGAGGCTAGTGTGTGTGGGGGAAATAAGGGGATGTTTGTCAAAAGGTACAAACTTCTAGTTATAAGGTAAATAATTCTTGGGCATCTGATATATAGAATAATGACTAGAATTAATAATACTGTATTATATACCTGAACATTGTTAAGAAAGTAGATCCTAAATGTTCTCACCACACACACAAAATTTTAATCATATCATGCAATGGATATGTTAACTAATCGTATTGTTACACACTCAACAGCCAAAAAAAAAAAGGTCTAATTAAAAAGTGGTCAAAGGACCTAAATAGACAGTTCTCCAAAGCCATACAAATGGCCAACAGGTACATGAAAAGGTGCTCAACATCACTAAGTATCAGAGAAATGCAAACCAAAACCACAATGAAATATCTTATTGTGGTAATCATTTTACTATACATATATATTTATATATATAATAAAAATATAAAATATAGTATATGAAACATACAAATAGGTAATATATATATAACAAATATAAAATATAATAAATATAAAATAAAATATACATTTAAAATTAAAATATATATACATATATGTATGTATATGAAATATATACATATGTGTGTGTATATATATGTATAATGGCTACTTAAACTTACAAAGTGTTATATGTCAATAATATCTCAATAAACCTGGAAAATATAAAATATTTTTTATTGAGAAATACTTGACATTCATCATTGTTTATACGTCACTGTATGTATTAAAGTAGACAGCATGACAGTTTGATTTACATATAAAGTGAACTGATTACCACAATATGTTCAGCTAGCATCCATCTTCTCATATGGATACAATAAAATGAAAGAAAAAAAGAAATAAGGAAAAAAAATCCTTATGGTGAGAACTCTTAGGATATACTCTCTTAACATCTTTCCTATATGTCTTACATCAGAGTAAACTATAGTGTCATCATGTTGTACCTTACATCCCTAGTACTTATTTATCTTATAACTCGAAATTTGTACCTTTTGATCACCTTTCTCCAATTCCCCCCCCACCCTCCACACTTCTTGTAACCACAAATCTGATCTTTTTTTCTATGAGTTTGGGTTTTTTGTTTGTTTGTTTTAGATTCATATGTAAGTGAGCTCATACAATATTGTCTTTCTATGTCTGACATTTCACTTAACATAATATCCTAAATGTACATCCATTTTTCACAAATAACAGGGTTTTCTTCTTTTTTATGGATAAATAACATTCAATTTTGTGTGTGTGTGTGTGTCTGTGTGTGTCTGTGTGAGATCACAACTTCTTTATCCATTCATTCATCGATGATCATTTATGTTCTTTCCATGTCTTGGCTATTGTAAATAATGCTGCTATGAACTATGAACATGGGGTTCTTTTCAAGTTATTGTTTTCATTTCCTTTGAATATAATTCCAGAAGTGAAATTTCTAGATCATATGATAGCTCTATTTAAAAAATTTTGAGGATCCTCCATTCTGTTTTCCACCACAGTGTAATGAATTGAATACAATTTATTCAATGCATTCCCACTAATAGTGCATAAGGTTTCCCTTTTCTCCACATTCATGCCAACATTTGTTATCTCTTGTCTTTTTTATTATTATTATGACCATTCTAACAGGTGTGAGGTGATATCTAATTTGAATTTCCATACTGACTAGTGATTTTGAGCATCTTTTCAGGTACCTGTTGGCTTTTTGTGTATCTCTTTTGGAGAAATGTCTCTTCAGGTCCTATGCTCATTTTTCAATTGGGTTATCATTTTCCATTATCGAGTTGTTTATAGATTGCTATGAGTTCTTTATATGTTTCAGATATTAACCTCTTATCAGATATAAGGTTTGCAAATATTTTCCCCATTCTCAGATTAACTTTTTACTTTGGTGATGATTTCTTTTGCTATGCAGAAGCTTTTTAGTTTGAAGTAGTTCCACTTGTTTATTTTTTATTTTGTCACCTGTGCTTTAGGTGCCATATCCAAAAAAATTATTATCAAGGCCCATGTCAAGGAGCTTTGTCCCTATGTTTTCTTCTAGGAGTGTCTTGGTTTCTGGTCTTATATTTAAGTCTTTTATCTATTTTGAGTTAATTTTTGTGAATGGCGTAAGATATGGATCCAGTTTCATTCTTTCACATGTGAATATTCAGTTATCCCAGTACCGTTTTTTGAAGAGACTGTCTTTCCCAATGAGTATTCTTGGCTCCCTTGCCAAATATTAAGTGACCATATATACTTGGGTTTATTTCTGTGTTTTTGATTCAGATTCATTGTTCTATTGTCTTTTTTATGTCAGTACTACATTGATTTGATGACTAGTGTTTTATAGTACAGCCTGAAATTTTAACTGTGGTAAATATTTTGAGGGAGATTACTTGAGGCCATGTGAATAGTCTGCTATCCTGTTTCTCTTTAAAATTTTACCCAGTGATTTTTGTATTTATCATAATCTTGCCTGCAGCATTACTTACTGTGATGTTCTGTTGGTGATTTTATGTTGTACTCAATTTTTTACATTCATTAAAATGCTTCTTTGAGTAAGTTTTGCCATTTCACTCTCATTAATTTGTTTATTGAATTAAGCTTTCATTTATTTATTTAAAAAATATTTTTTGGCTGTGTCGGGTCTTAGTTGCGGCATGTGGGATCTTTCGTTGTGGTGTGGGCTCTTTGTTGGGGCACATAGGCTTCTCTCTTGGCATGCGGGTTTTTCTCTCCAGCAGTGGTGCGTGGGCTCCAGGGTACATGGGCTCTGTTGTTTGTGGTATGTGGACTCTCTAGTTGAGGCACATGGGCTCAGTAGTTGTGGTGTGTAGACTTTGTTGCCCCTTGGCATGTGGGATCTTAGTTCCCCGACCAGGGATCGAACCTCTGTCCCCTGCTTTGGAAGGTGCATTCTTTACCACTGGACCACCAGGGAAGTCCCTGAAGTAAGTTTTTAATGTAAAGATGAACTTATGAATACTTATTTTGTGTTTTTCTTTATAAACTGTACTAATGCAATTAACGTTGTTGTTCAAATTATTCCAGCATTAGCTCTTGCCAGCTCTTTTAGGTTGGCTCCAATGTTATGGGCATGTGTGGGTTTTTGTGTGTGTTTATCTGTGTATGTGTGTATATTTTAAACATTTACATTTATTTTTCTTAATTTCTGATGTTTTGAATTTTCTTTTGTTTTTATTTCCTTTCTGTCTGTGGAACTTCCCTTACCACTTCCTTTAAAACATCTGGAGAGTTTTCTTTCATCAGGGAAATGTATTTATTTCACCTTCATTCCTGAAAGATATTTCACTGCCATTCCCCTTCCTTCTGGCCTCTGTGGTTTCAGATAAAAATGTGTTTTAAAAACCTTTTTCTATTTAGTTTTCAAAAAATTGATTGTGATGTAACTGGACATGGGCTTCTTGAAACTTTTGGTATTTTGCTCAGATCCTTGAATCTGTACAGTTATGCCTTTTGTCAAATGTAGAAGGGGGACAGACATAATGCATACTTTTCAGCCCTACACCTATTATCTTCTTTTGAGACTCCAATGGCTGATTTAAAGACATGGTTATTTTCCCATCAGTCCCTGAGCCTCTGTTCTTTTTCTTTCTATCAAATTTCTGTCATCTAGATTGAATATTTTCTATTGACATATAATCAAGTTCACTGATGTTTCCTTGACATTGCTATTCTGTTCATGAGACCATCTAGCATTAAAAAAATTAATAGTTATATTATCAATTCTAAAATTTCCAAAACATAAGAACATCAAATCCAACAACGTATAAGGAGAACTATACATAGCTTAGTGGGACTTTTTCCAAGTGTGAAATTGTTGCTCAACATTTGAAAATTAATGAGTTAATGTCATGCACTGTGTCAACAGGCAAAGGAAAATGCATAGGATCATCCAATATATTGTTGCTATTATTACTGTAAATAATTATCTTTAAGTTAAAAAATATACAAGATTTTTAAAAAATTATTTATTTTTCTCTGCGTTGGGTCTTTGTTGCTGCATGTGGGCTTTCTCTAGTTGCAGTGACTGGGGGCTGCTCTTCGTTGCAGTGCACTCTCTTCCCATTGCGGTGGCTTCTCTTGTTGTGGAGCACAGGCTCTAGCTGCACAGGGTTCAGTAGTTGTGGCACGTGGGCTCAGTAGTTATGGCTCGTGGGCTCTAGACAGCAGGCTCAGTAGTTGTGGCACACAGGCTTGGTTGCCCTGCGGCACGAGGGATCTTCCCGGACCAGGACTCAAACCTGTGTCCCTTGCATTGGCAGGTAGATTCTTAACCACTGGGCCACCAGGGAAGTCCCTAAACAAGATTTTATTTTACTTTCATTTATTCCTTCTTTAACACTCCTCCTTTTACAGAGATCAGAGTTTCTATTGATAAATAAACAATTTTCTTTCTCCCTGAAGAATTACTTTAATAACTTTTACAAAGCAGGTTTGCTGGTGACTAATTTCTCAGTTCTTCTTTGTCTGAGAAATTCTTTATTTCTCCTTCACTTTTTCTTTTTTAAACATCTTTATTGGAGTATAACTGCTTTACAATGGTGTGTTAGTTTCTGTTTTATAACAAAGTGAATCAGTTATACATATACATATGTTCCCATATATCTTCCCTCTTGCATCTCCCTCCCTCCCACCCTCCCTATCCCAACCCTCTAGGTGGTCACAAAGAACCAAGCTGATCTCCATGTGCTATGCAGCTGCTTCCCACTAGCCATCTATTTTACAATTGGTAGAGTACATAAGTCAATGCCACTCCTCTCACTTTGTCACAGCTTTCCCTACCCTTTCCCCATATCCTCAAGTCCATTCTCTAGTGGGTCTTTGTCTTTATCCCCGTCTTTCCCCTAGGTTCTTCATGACCTTTTTTTTCTTAGATTCCATACATATGTGTTAGCATATGGTATTTGTTTTTCTCTTTCTGACTTACTTCGCTCTGTACGACAGACTATAGGTCCATTGACATCACTACAAATAACTTAATTTTGTTTCTTTTTATGGATGAGTAATATTCCATTGTATATATGGACCACATCATTTTTAAGTTTCTTCCATGTCCTGGTTATTGTAAATAGAGCTGCAATGAACATTGTGCTACATGACTCTTTTAGAATTATGGTTTTCTCAGGGTATATGCCCAGTAGTGGGATTCCTGGGTCATAGAGTAGTTCTATTTTTAGTTTTTTAAGGAATCTCCATACTGTTCTCCATAGTGGCTGTATCAATTTACATTCCCACCAACAGTGCAAGAGGGTCCTCTTTTCTCCACACCCTCTCCAGCATGTGTTGTTTGTAGTTTTTGATGATGGCCACTCTGACTGTTGTGAGATGATATCTCATTGTAGTTTTGATTTACATTTCTCTAACTATGTATGATGTTGAGCATTCTTTCATGTGTTTGTTGTCAATCTGTATATCTACTTTGGAGAAATGTCTGTTTAGGTCTTCTCCCCATTTTTGGATTGGGTTGTTTTTTTTTTTTGATATTGTTCTGCATGAGTTGCTTGTAAATTTTGGAGATTAAGCCTTTTTCAGTTGATTCATTTGCAAATATTTTCTCCCATTCTGAGGGTTGTAATTTCGTCTGGTTCATGGCTTCCTTTGCTGTTCAAAAGCTTCTAAGTTTCATTAGGTCCCATTTGTTTATTTTTGTTTTTATTTCCATTTGTCTAGGAGGTGGGTCAAAAAGGGTCTTGCTGTGATTTATGTCATAAAGTGTTCTGCCTATCTTTTCCTCTAAGAGTTTGATAGTGTCTGGCCTTATATTTAGGTCTTTAATCAATTTAAAGTTTATTTTTGTGAATGGTGGTAGGGAAATAAATAATTTCATACATTTACATGTACCTGTCCAGTTTTCCCAGCACCACTTACTGAAGAGGCTGTCTTTTCTCCACTGTATAATCTTGCCTCCTTTATCAAAGATAAGGTGACCATATGTGCATGACTTTATCTCTGGGCTTTCCATCCTGTTCCATTGATCTATATTTCTTTTTTTGTGCCAGTACCATACGGTCTTGATTACTGTAGCTTTGTAGTATAGTCAGAAGACAGGGAGCCTGATTCCTCCAGGTCTGTATTTCTTTCTCAACATGCTTTGGCTATTCAGAGCCTTTTGTGTTTCCATACAAATTGTGAAATTTTCTGTTGTAGTTCTGTGAAAAACGCCATTGGTAGTTTGATAGGGATTGCATTGAATATGTAGATTGTTGTGTGTAGTAGAGTCATTTTCAAAATGTTGATTCTTCCAATCCAAGCACATGGTATATCTCTCCATCTATTTGTATCATGTTTAATTTCTTTCATCAGTGTCTTATAATTTTCTGCATACAGGTCTTTTGTCTCCTTAGGTAGGTTTACTCCTAGATATTTTATTCTTTTTGTTGCAATTGTAAATTGGAGGGTTTTCTTAATTTCACTTTCAGATTTTTCATCTTAGTGTACAGGAATGCCAGAGATTCCTGTGCATTAATTTTGTGTCCTGCTACTTTACCAAATTCATTGATTAGCTCTAGTATTTTTCAGGTAGCATCTTTCGGATTCTCTGTTTTGTATCATGTCATCTGCAAAAAGTGACAGCTTTACTTCTCCTTTTCCAATTTGGATTCATTTTATTTCTTTTTATTCTCTGATTGTTGAGGCTAAAACTTCCAAAACTATGTTGAATAATTGTGGTGAGAGTTGGCAACCTTGTCTTGTTCCTGATCTTTGTGGAAATGGTTTCAGTTTTTCACCACTGAGGAAGATGTTGACTGCGGGTTTGTCATATATGGCCTTTATTATGTTGATGAAATTCCCTCTATGCCTACTTTCTGGAGAGTTTTTATTATAAATGGTGTTGAATTTTGTCAAAAGCTTTGTCTGCATCTATTGAGATGATCATATGGTTTTTCTCTTTCAATTTGTTAATATGGTGTATCACCTTGATTGATTTGCATATATTGAAGAATCCTTGCATTCCTGGAATAAACCCCACTTGATCATGGTGTATGATCCTTTAAATGTGCTGTTGGATTCTGTTTGCTAGTATTTTGTTGATGATTTATGCATCTGTGTTCATCAGTGATATTAGCGTGTAGTTTTCTTTCTTTCTGACATCTTTGTCTGGTTTTGGTATAAGGGTGATGGTGGCCTCGTAGAATGAGTTTGGGAGTGTTCCTCCCTCTGCTATATTTTGGAATAGTTTGAGAAAGATAGGTGTTAGCTCTTCCCTAAATGTTTTATACAATTCGCCTGTGAAGCCATCTGGTCCTGGGCTTTTGTTTGTTGTAAGATTTTAAATCACAGTTTCAATATCAGTGCTTGTGATTGGTCTGTTCATATTATCTATTTCTTCCTGGTTCAGTCTCAGAATATTGTGCACTTCTAAGAATTTGTGCATTCCTTACAGGCTGTCCATTTTATTGGCATAGAGTTGCTTGTAGTAATCTCTCATGATCCTTTGTATTTCTGCAGTGTCAGGTGTTGCTTCTCCTTTTTCATTTCTAATTCTATTGATTTGAGTCTTCTCCCTTTTCTTTTTGATGATCTGGTTAATGGTTTATCAATTTTGTTTATCTTCTTAAAGAACCAGAATTTAGGTTTATTGATCTTTTCTCTCATTTCCTTTATTTCTTTTTCATTTATTTCAGATCTGAACTTTAATATTTCTTTCCTTCTGCTAACTTTGGTTTTTTTTTTTTTTTTGTTCTTCTTTTTCTGTTTGCTTTAGGTTCAAGGTTTGGTTGTTTATTTGAGATGTTTCTTGTTTCTTAAGGTAAGATTGTATTGCTATAAACTTACCTTAGAACTGTTTTGGCTGCATCCCATAGGTTTTCGGTCCTCGGGTTTTCATTTTCATTTGTCTCTAGGTATTGTTTGATTTCCTCTTTGATATCTTCAGTTGTCTCTTGGTTATTAAGTAGTATACTGCTTTGCCTCCATGTGTTTGTGTTTTTTACAGATTTTTCTGTAATTGATATCTAGTCCCATAGTGTTGTGGTCAGAAAAGATACTTGATATGATTTCAATTTTCTTAAATTTACCAAGGCTTGATTTGTGACTTATGATACAAACTATCCTGGAGGATGTTCCATTAGCACTTGAGAAGAATGTGTATTCTGCTGTTTTTGGATAGAATGTTCTATAAATATCAATTAAGTCCATCTTGTTTAATGTATCATTTACAGCTTATTTATTTGCATTTTGAATGATCTGTCCATTGGTGAAAATGGGTGTTAAAGTCCCCTATTATTATTGTGATACTGTCGATTTCCCCTTTTATGGCTGTTAGTATTTGCCTTATGTATTGAGGTGCTCCTATGTTGGGTGCATAAATATTTACAATTGTTATATCTTCTTCTTGGATCGATCCCTTGATCATTATGTAGTATCCTTCTTTTTCTCCTGTAATAGTCTTTATTTTAAAGTCTATTTTGTCTGATATGGGAATTGTTACTCCAGCTTTCTTTTGATATGCATTTGCATGGAATATATTTTCCATCCCCTCACTTTCAGTCTGTATGTGTCCCGAGGTCTGAAGTGGGTCTCTTGTAGACAGCATATATATGGGTGCTGTTTTTGTATCCATTCAGACAATCAATGTCTTTTGGTTGGATCAGTTAATTCATTTACATTTAAGGTATTATCAATATGTATGTTCCTATTACCATTTTGTTAATCGTTTTGGGTTTGTTATTGTAGGTCTTTTCCTTTGCTGTGTTTCCTGCTTAGAGAAGTTCCTTTAGCATTCATTGTAAAGCTGGTTTGGTGGTGCTAAATTCTCTTAGCTTTTGTTTGTGTGTGAAGATTTTAATTTCTCCATCAAATCTGAATGAGATCCTTGCTGGGTAGAGTAATCTTGGTTGTAGGTTTTTCCCTTTCATCACTTTAAATATCTCCTGCCACTCCCTTCTGGCTCACAGAGTTTCTGCTGAAAGATCAGCTGTTAACCGTAAGGGGATTCCCTTGTGTGTTAGTTGTTGTTTTTCCCTTGCTGCTTTTAATATTTTTTCTTTGTATTTAATTTTTGATAGTTTGATTAATGTTTGTCTTGGAATGTTTCTCCTTGGATTTATCCTGTATGGGACTCTCTGTGCTTCCTGGACTTGATTAACTATTTCCTTTCCAATATTAGGGAAGTTTTCAATTATAATCTCTTCAAATATTTTTTCAGTCCCTTTCATTTCCTCTTCTTCTTTTAGGACCCTGTAATTTGAATGTTGGGGCATTTAATTTTGTGCCATAGGTCTCAGAGAGTGTCCTCAGTTGTTTTCATTCTTTATTCTTTATTCTGCTCTGCAGTAGTTATTTCCACTATTTTATCTTCCACATCACTTATCTGTTCTTCTGCCTCAGTTATTCTGCTATTGATTCCTTCTAGAGAATTTTTAATTTCATTTATTGTGTTGTTCAACACTGTTTGTAGGCTCTTTAGTTCTTCTAGGTCCTTGTTAAACGTTTCTTGTATTTTCTCTATTCTATTTCCAAGATTTTGTATCACCTTTACTATCATTATTCTGAATTCTTTTTCAGGAAGACTACCTCATTCCTCTTCATTTGTTAGGTCTGGTGGGTGTTTGCCTTGCTCCTTCATCTGCTGTGTGTTTTTCTGTCTTGTCATTTTGCTTATCTTACTGTGTTGGTGTCTCTTTTTTGCAGACTGCAGGTTCATAGTTCCCATTGTATTTGGTGTCTGTCCCCAGTGGCTAAAGTTGTTTCAGTGGGTTGTGTAGGCTTCCTGGTGGAGGGGACTAGTGCTTGTGTTCTGGTGGATGAGACTGGATCTTGTCTCTCTGGTGGGCAGGTCCATGCCTGGTGTTGTGTTTTGGGCTGTCTGTGGCCTTATTATGATTTTAGGCAGCCTCTGTGCTAATGGATGGGGTTGTGTTCCTGTCTTGTTAGTTGTTTGGCATGGGGTGTCCTGCACTGTAGCTTGCTTGTCGTTGAGTGAAGCTGGGTCTTGGCATTGAGATGGAGATATTTGGGAGATTTTCATCATTTGATATTATGTGGAGTTGGGAGTTCTCTTGTGGACCAGTGTCCTGAACTTGTGTCTTCCACATCAGAGGCACAGCCCTGATGCCTGGCTGGAGCACAAAGAGCCTTTCATCCACATGGCTCAGAACAAAAGGGAGAAAAAAATAGAAAGAAAGAATGAAAGAACGAAGATAAAATAAAATAAAATAAAAAATAATTTATTAAAATAAAAAATATTATTATGAAAAAATTTAGAAAAAAATACGGACAGACATACACCTAGGACAAATGGTAAAAGCAAAGCTACATAATCCATATTACACACAGAAGCATACACATTCACACTCACAAAAATAGAAAAAGTGGAAAAAATATGTATATATATTTGCTCCCAAAGTTCACCTCCTCAATTTGGGATAATCCAGTTGTCTATTCAGGTATTCCACAGATGCAAGGTACATCAAGTTGATTGTGGAGATTTAATCCTTTGCTCCTGAGGCTGCTGGGAGAAATTTCCATTTCTCTTCTTTGTTCACACAGCTCTCTGGTTCAGCTTTGGACTTGGACCCCCCTCTGCATGTAGGTCGCTTGAGGGCATCTGTTCTTCGCTCAGACATGACGGGGTTAAAGAAGCAGCTGACTCGGAGGCTCTGGCTCACTCAGGCTGGTGGAAGGGAGGGATACGGATGTGGGGCGAGCCTGGGGCAGCAGAGGAGACATGACGTTGCAACAGCCTGAGGCATGCCGTGTGTTCTCCCGGGGAAGTTGTCCCTGGATCATGGGACCCTAGCAGTGGCGGGCTGCCCAGGCTCCCAGGAGGGGAGGTATGGATAGTGACCTGTGTTTGCACCCAGGCTTCTTGGTGGCTGCAACAGCAGCCTTAGCATCCCATGCCTCTCTCTGTGTCCGCACTGATAACCACGGTTCGTGTCCGTCTCTGGAGCTCCTTTAAACGGCACTGTTAACCTCCTCTCCTCGCGCAGCAGGAAACAAAGAGGCAAGAAAAAGTCTCTTGCCTCTTCGGCAGCTCCAGACTTTTTCCCGGACTCCCTCCCGGCTATCCGTGGTGCACTATCCCCCTTCAGGCTGTGTTCATGCAGCCAACCCCACTCCTCTCCCTGGGATCGGACCTCCAAAACCAGAGTCTCAGCTCCCAGCCCCCACCTGTCCTGGTGGTGAGCAGACATGCCTCTTGGGCTGGTGAGTGCTGGTCGGCACCAATACTCTGTGCAGGAATCTCTCTGCTTTGCCCTTTGCACCCCTGTGGCTGAGCTCTCCTCTGTGGCTCTGAAGCTTCCCTCCTCTGCCACCCACAGTCTCTGCCCACGAAGGGGCTTCTAGTGTGTGGAAACCTTTCCTCCTTCACAGCTCCCTCCCACTGGTGCAAGTCCCGTCCCTATTCTTTTGTCGCTGTTTTTTTCTTTTTTCTTTTGCCCTACCAAGGTACGTGGGGAGTTTCTTGCCTTTTTGGAGGTTTGAAGTCTTCTGCCAGCATTCAATAGGTGTTCTGTAGGAGCTATTCCACATGTAGATGTACTTCTGATGTATTTGTGGAGAGGAAGGTGATCTCCACGTCTTATGCTTTTGCCATCTTGAAGCTCCTCTCTCCTTCACTTTTGAAGGATAATTTTGTTGGATATAGATTTTATAGGATATAGAATTATTCGAGAAGAAGTAGTTAAATATCTGTTTTCAATTTGGGTCAGTATATACCAAGGATTGGAATCGCTGGGTCATATTCCATGAGCCCTTCTATGCTTCCCTTTTTAAAAACTTTTTTCTGTCATGTTTTATGGAGGTATAATTGACAAATAAAATGTATATATTTAAAGTGTCAAACATGATGGTTTGATATATATGATCATGTTAATTAACAATTACATGTATGAGGAACTGCCAACCAATTCTGTTGTGTTCCCACCATCAGTTTATAAGCGTTCCATTTTCTCCACATACTTGTCAACACTTTCTTTGTTCTTCCTTTCCTTTTATCTATTTTTTATTTAAAAAATTATTTGGGCATAGTTGACTTACAATGTTGTGTTAATTTCAGGTGTACAGCAGAGTGAGTCAGTTATACATATACATATATCCATTGTTTTGCAGATTCTTTCCCATATAGGTTATTACAGAATATTGAGTAGGATTCCCTGTGCTATATGGTAGGTCCTTATTAGTTATCTATTTTATATATAGTATTTTGTATATGTTAATCTCAGTCTCCTAATTTATCACTTCCCCCCACATTTCCCCTTTCATAACCATAATTTAATTTCAAGATCTGTAAGTCTGTTTCTGTTCTGTAAATAAGTTAATTTGTATCAATTTTTATTACATTCTACAAAAATGTTATCATATGATATTTGTCTTTCTCTATTTGTTTTATTGTTACCACCCTAGTGGATGTGAAGAGGTATCTCATTTTGATTTACATTTTCTAATGACTAAAGATGTTGAGGATAGTTTTATGTGCTTATGGGCCATTTGTATAGCTTCTTGGATAAAAGTCTGCTCAAATCATTTAGCCACTTTTTAAAAAACATTTTAATCATTAAAAAAAATTTGAAGAATAGTTGACTTACAATGTGTAAACATTGGGTTTTCTATTCTGTTCCATTGATCTATATGTCTGATTTTCTACCAGTACCTTATTGGGTTGTTTTTGGAATTTTATTTTATTTATGTTTTTAAATGGCATGTTCTTATTAGTCATCCATTTTATACACATCAGTGTATGCATGTCAATCCCAATCTCCCAATACATCACACCACCAGCACCCCCCAACACCACTTTCCCCCCTTGGTGTCCATACGTTTGTTCTCTACATCTGTGTCTCAATTTCTGCCCTGCAAACTGGTTCATTTGTACTGGTTTTCTAAGTATCACATATATGCATTAATATGTGATACTTGTTTTTCTCTTTCTAACATACTTCACTCTGTATGACAGTCTCTAGATTCATCCATGACTCTACAAATGACCCAATTTCGTTCCTTTTTATGGCTGATTAATATTCCATTGTATATATGTACCACGTCTTCTTTATCCATTTGTCTGTTGATGGGCATTTAAGTTGCTTCCATGACCTGGCTATTGTAAATAGTGCTGCAATGAACATCAGGGTGCATGTGTCTTTTTGAATTATGGCTACCTCTGGGTATATGCCCAGTAGTGGGAATGCTGGGATACATGGTAATTCTATTTTTAGTTTTTTTTCTTTTTTTTTGTGTGTGGTATGCGGGCCTCTCACTGCTGTGGCCTCTCCCGTCACAGAGCACAGGCTCTGGAAGCACAGGCCCAGCTGCTCTACGGCATGTGGGATTCTCCCGGACTGGGGCATGAACCCACATCCCCTGCATCGGCAGGCGGACTCCCAACCACTGCGCCACCAGGGAAGCCCTATTTTTAGTTTTTGAAGGAACCTCCATACTGTTCTCCACAGTGGCTGTATCAATTTACATTCCCACCAACAGTACCAGAGAGTTCCCTTTTCTCCACACCATCTCCAGCATTTGTTGTTTTTAGATTTTCTGATGATGCCCATTCTAGAAGTTCTGAGGAGATACCTCATTGTAGTTTTGATTTGCATTTCTCTAATAATTAGTGATGTTGAGCAGCTTTTAATGTGCTTCGCAGCAATCTGTATGTCCTCTTTGGAGAAATGTCTATGTAGATCTTCTGCTCATTTTTGGATTCAGTTGTTTGTTTTTTTAATATTGTGCTGCATGATCTGTTTATATGTTTTGGAGATTAATCCTTTGGCCATTGATTCATTTGCAAATATATTTTCCCATTCTGAGGGTTTTCTTTTCATCTTGTTTGTAGCTTCCTTTGCTTTGCAAAAGTTTCTAAGTTTCATTAGGTCCCATTTGTTTATTTTTGTTTTTATTTCCATTTCTCTAGGAGGTGGGTCAAAAAGGATCTTGCTGTGATTTATGTCATAGAGTGCTCTGCCTATGTTTTCCTCTAAGAGTTTGATAGTGTCTGGATTTACATTTAGGTCTTTAATCCATTTTGAGTTCATTTTTTGTGTATGGTGTTAGGGAGTGTTCTAATTTCATACTTATACATGTACCTGTCCAGTTTTCCCAGCACCACTTATTGAAGAGACTGTCTTTTCTCCACAGTATATTCTTGCCTCCTTTATCAAAGGAAAGGTGACCATATGAGCGTGGAGTTTTCTCTGGGTTTTCTATCCTATTCCATTGATCTATATTTCTGTTTTTGTGCCAGTACCATATTGTCCTGATTACTGCAGCTTTGTAGTATAGTCTAATGTCAGGGAGTCTGATTCCCCCAGCTCCTTTTTTTTTCCTTCAAGACTGCTTTGGCTATTCGGGGTCTTTTGTGTCTCCATACAAATTTTAAGATTTTTTTTGTTCTTGCTCTATAAAAATATGCCATTGGCAATTTTGTAGGGATTGCATTGAATCTGTAGATTGCTTTCGGTAATATAGTCATTTTCATAATATTGATTCTTCCAATCCAGGAACATTGTATATCTCTCCATCTGTTGGTATCATCTTAAATTTCTTTCAACAGTGTCTTATGGTTTTCGGCATACAGGACTTTTGTCTCCCTAGGTAGTTTTATTCCTAGGTATTTTATTCTTTTTTTTTACAATGGTAAATGGGAGTGTTTCCTTAATTTCTCTCTCAGATTTTCATAATTAGTGTATAGGAATGCAAGAGATTTCTGTGCATTAACTTTGTATCCTGCAACTTTACCAAATTCACTGATTATCTCTAGCAGTTTTCTGGTGGTATTTTTAGGATTCTCTATGTATAGTATCATGTTATCTGCAAACACTGGTTGTTTTACTTCTTCTTTTCCAATTTGTAATCCTTTATTTTTTTCTTCTCTGTTTGCCATGGCTAGGACTTCCAAAACTATGTTAAATAATAGTGGTGAGAATGGACATTCTTTTCTTGTTTCTGATCTTAGTGGAAATGCTTTCAGTTTTTCACCATTGAGAATGGTGTTTGCTGTGGGTTTGTCATATATGGCATTTATTACGTTGAGGTAGGTTCCCTCTATGCCCACTTTCTGGAGAGTTTTTATCATAAAGTGTGTTGTATTTTGTCAAATGAGTTTTCTGCATCTCTTGAGATGATCATGTTTTTTATTGTTCAATTTGTTAATATGGTGTATCACCTTGGTTCATTTGTGTATATTGAGGAATCCTTGCATCCCTGGGATAAATTCCACCTGCTCACGGTGTATGATCCTTTTAATGTGTTGTTGGATTCTGTTTGCTAGTATTTTGTTGAGGATTTTTGCATCTATATTCATCAGTGATATTGGTCTGTAATTTTCTTTTTTTGTAGTATCTTTGTCTGGTTTTAGTATCAGGGTGATGGTGGCCTCATAGAATGAGTTTGGGAGTGTTCCTTCCTCTGTAATATTGTAGAAGTGTTTGAGAAGGATGGGTGTTAGCTCTTCTCTAAATATTTGATAGAATTCACCTGTGAAACCATCTGGTCCCGGACTTTTGTTTGTTGGAAGATTTTTAATCACAGTTTCTATATCATTACTTACGATTGGTCTGTTTGTTTCATGTATATATTCCTGGTTCAGTCTTGGAAGGTTATACCTTTTTAATAATTTGTCCATTTCTTCCAGATTGTCCATTTTATTGGCATAGAGTTGCTTGTAATAGTCTCTTAGGATGCTTTGTATTTCTGTGGTATCTGTTGTAACTTCTTTTTCACTTTTAATTTTATTGATTTGAGTCCTCTCCCTCTTTTTCTTGATGAGTCTGGCTAATGGTTTATCAATTTTGTTTTATCTTCTCAAAGAAACAGCTTTTAGTTTTGTTGATCTTTGCTATTGTTTTCTTTGTTTCTATTTCATTTATTTCTGCTCTGATCTTTAAGATTTCTTTCCTTCTGCTAAATTTGTGTCTTGTTTCTTCTTCTTTCTCTAGTTCCTTTAGGTGTAAAGCTAGATTGTTTATTTTAGATTTTTCTTGTTTCTTGTAGTATGACTGTATTGCTATAAACTTCCCTCTTTGAACTGCTTTGGATGAATCCCATAAGTATTGGATCATCGTGTTTACATTGTCATTTTTCTCTAGGTATTTTTTGATATCCTCTTTTATTTCTTCAGTGATCTCTTGGTTACTTAGTAACGTAGTGGTTAGCCTCCATGTGTTTTTGATTTTTACATGTTTTTCTCTGTAACTGATGTCTAATCTCATAGCGTTGTGGTCAGAAAAGATGCATGATATTATTTCAATTTTCTTAACTTTACTGAGGCTTGGTTTGTGACCCATGTTGTGATCTATCCTGGAGACTCTCCCGTGAACACTTGAGAATAAAGTGTAATCTGCTTTTTTTGGATGGAATGTCCTATAAATATCAATTAAATGTATCTGACCTATTGTGTCATTTAAAGCTTGTGTTTCCTTATTAATGTTCTGTCTGGATGATCTGTACATTGGTATAAGTGAGGTGTTAAAGTCCCCCACTATTATTGTGTTAGTCTTGATTTCCTATTTTATAGCTGATAGCAGTTGCCTTATGTATTGAGGCACTCCTATGTTGGGTGCGTATATGTTTATAATTGTTATATCTTCTTCTTGGATTGATCCCTTGATCATTATGTAGTGTCCTTCCTTGTATCTTGCAACATTCTTAATTTAAAGTCTATTTTATCTGATATGAGTATTGCTACTCCAGCTTTCTTTTGATTTCCATTTGCATGGACTGTCTTTATCCATCCCCTCACTTTCAGTCTGAATGTATCCTTAGGTCTGAAGTGGGTCTCTTGCAGATAGCATATATATATATATATGTCTTGTTTTTGTATCCATTCAGCGAGCCTGTGTCTTCTGGTTAGAGACTTTAATCCATTCACTTTAAAAGTAATTATTGATATGTATGCTCCTATTTCCATTTTCTTAATTGTTTTGGGTTTGTGTTTGTACGCCATTTTCTTCTCTTGTGATTCCATCTTACAGATGTTCCTTTAGCATTTGTTGTAGAGCTGCTTTGGTGGTGCTGAATTCTCTTAGATTTGCTTGTCTGTAAAGCTTTTGATTTCTCCATCAAATCTGAATGAGATCCTTGCCATGTAGAGTAACCTTGGTTGTAGGTTCTTCCCTTTCATCACTTTAAGTATATCATACCACTCCTCTCTGGCTTGTAGACTTTGTGATGAGAAATCTGTTATTAACCTTATGGCAGTTCCCTTGTATATTATAGGTCAATTTTCCCTTGCTGCTTTCAATAATTTTTCTTTGTCTTTAATTTTTTCCAATTTGATTATTATGTGTCTTGGCATGTTTCTCCTGGGTTTATCCTGTATGGGACTCTCTACACTTCCTGGACTTTGGTGGCTATTTCCTTTCCCATGTTAGGGAAGTTTTAGACTATAATCTCTTCAAATATTTTCTCAGGTCCTTTCTCTCTCTCTTCTCCTTCTGGGACCCCTATAATGTGAATGTTGTTGCATTTAATATTGTCCAAGCGGTCTCTTTGGCTGTCTTCATTTCTTTTCATTTTTTTAAAATTCTGTTCTGCAGCAGTGAATTTCACCTTTCTGTCCTCCAGGTCACTTATCCGTTCTTCTGCCTCAGTTATTCTGCTATTGATTCCTTCTAGTATATTTTTCATTTCAATTATTGTATCATTCATCTCTTTGTGTTTGTTCTTTAATTCTTCCAGCTGTTTATTCTTTAATTCTTCTAGGTCTTTATTAAACGTTTCTTGCATCTTCTCAATCTTTGCCTCCAATTCTTTTTGTGAGGTACTGGATCATCTTCAGTATCATTATTCTGAATTCTTTTCCTGGAAGGTTTCATATCTCTACTTCATTTAGTTTTTTTTCTGGGGTTTTATCTTGTTCCTTCTTATGGTACATAGCCCTATGCCTTTTCATTTTGTCTGTTTTTCTGTGAATGTGGGTTTTGTTCCACAGGCTGCAGGATTTTAGTTCTTCTTGCTTCTGTTGTCTGCCCTCTCATGGATTTGGCTATCTAAGAGGTTTGTGCAAGTTTCCTGATGGGTGGGACTGGTGGTGGGTAGAGCTAGCTGTTGCTTTTGACCATACTCTTTTGATGACTGTAGCTTTGTATTATAGTCTGAAGTCAGGGAGCCAGTTTCCTCCTTTAGCCATTTTAGCCACTTTAATTTTTTTTAGAGTTGAAGGGATTCATGAGATACTCTGCATTCTGTACCCTTATCTAACATAATATTTGACAATACCTTCTCCAAGTTGGGGGAGGTGTCAAGACAGCAGAATAGGAAGATGTGAAATTCGCCTCTCCTCACAAGTACATCAAGAATACATCTACAAATGGAAGAATTCTTACAGAACACCTGCTGAATTCTAGTGCAAGACCTCAAACACCTAAAAGAACAAGAATAATAATCCCCATGCAATCTGGTAGGGTGAGAGAAAGAATAAAAGAGGAAACAGGAAGTTACCAGCAACCCTGGTGAGGAGCTGAAGGTGAGGAGAGGTTCCCATATTCAGAGAAACCCCCTCATGGCAGAGAAATCACCTGGGACAGAGAAGGAACTTCAGTGGATCAGAGGGGAATGCAGCACCCGGTCTGTGGAAGGCAAGACAGAGTAAGATTTGCATGCATATTCTGTGCTGCAGGCCTGCATTCCTCAGGCTGACATGTGTCTCCAGGTTCAGATGGGAGTTTGGTGCTGGAAAGTGGGGTTTGAAGAGTGGACCCAGGGAGGGGACAGCTGTTGGCTGTGAAGAGACAGCCTGAAGGGATGGGAATAAGTAGCTCCACAATAGGGAAAATGTGTAGGAAAAGCCTGAACCACCATAGAAACAAGGAGCCATTGTTGAGTGGTGCACATGGGGTGAAGCTGCCATTGCAATCCCCTTCCCCAGAGGTCCGCAACCTTTTTGGCACCAGGGACCAGTTTCATGGAAGACAGTTTTTCCACATATGGGGTGGGGAGTGGGTGGGTAGAGGGGTGGTTCAGGTTGTAATGCAATGATGGGGAGTGATGGGGAGTGATGGGGAGTGGGAGATGAAGCTTTGCTCACTCACCTGCCACTCGCCAACTGTTGTGTGGCCTGGTTCCTAACAGGCCGAGGACTGGTAGCAGTACATGGCCCAGGGATTGGGGACACCTGCCCTTCCCCACTCTCTGGGCCCTGCCTCCGTGGGAGGGGCACCAAGTTGAGCAGCCTTGCCCACCCCTTAAGCCAAGGTCTCCTCTGCCTGCACAGGCTCCAGGGTCCTGAGAACCACCCCTGCCAAAGCCTCCTTGGGAATCAGCCCTGGATGCCCCAGCCTGAGATGGGAATCCACTAGTGCTGGGGGTGGCTGAGTGCTAAAATGTGGGCATAGGAGAGCAGACTGGGGGTAGGACTGCTGTTGGCTGTGCAGAGATGGCCTGAAGGGATGGGAGTGTGGAGTTCAGCTGCACAGAGACAACCTGAGGGAACAGGATTTTGGGGCTCCATGGCTGGGAATGCTCCTGGAGGAAGTGGGGTCTGCCTTGGAAACAAGGTGCCATTGTTGAGTGGCATTCAAAGGGTGGGACTGCCATTGCAGACTCTCCCTACACCTCAACCCCTTCCTCGATGGGCACTGCGAGGAAATTCCACCAGAGTGAGCACACCCCAGTCTTTTGCAACTTCCTGCTGGTCTCTGCCACTGCAAGCACTACAGGGAGATCACATGGGAGTGAAGGTATGCACTCCAGTTGTGGCTGCCTTATCTCTCCCTGGCCTAAGCAAGCAAGTGTGCTCCAATCAGCTCCTGCTTTTGCCCCATCTCACCTTGGTGTGGAAAAGATGCCTGAGGGTGACACACATGTAGAGGTGGAGCTGAATCCAAAGTTGAGTCCCAGAGGCTGTACGACTAAGGAAGAGGAATGGAAATCTCTATCAGTAGCTGCATAAGCTGCAGATTAAATCCCCATGATCAGCTTGCTAAACCCTGCATCTGTAGACTATCTAAATGGACAACAAGGGCTCCCAACTGAGACTGGTCTAGTTTAGCAGCTGTGGACTCTGGGGGCAAGTACATGAGGGAGTTGTGGCAGGTCAGAGTCTGAGCTGCCCCCTCAGTGTCCATAGTGGGTCCAGAGACTTGCAAAGAGGTACTGGAGGGCCTCCTGGAGAAGCGGAGGTTGGCTGTGGCTCACTATAGGGGCAAGGACACTGAGAGTGGAGGCCCCAAAGGAAAAAAATATGTATGTATATATATATATATATATATATATATATAGTTTAGTTCTGTTGTTTTATATTTCATTTTAAAGTATTTTTTATTACTTTTTAAATATATTTTTAATTTTTTTATTATTTCACATATTTGTTGTTTTTTGTTTTTTGTTTTGTTCTTTGTTTTTCATGTTTTCTTTGCTTTTTTATTTTCTTGCTTTCAGTTTTTGTTTTCCTTTTGCTTTTCCTTTCTGTTAGCTTTGTTTTTATTGTTTGTTTTCATTTTTGGGTTCTGTTTTTGGTTGTTTACTTGTTTTTTGTTTTCTTTTTTGTTTTTGTTTGTTTGGTTTTGTTTTTATCATTTGTCTTGAGTTTGTTTGCCAGGTTTCTTTTTTTTTTTTTTTTAGTGTTGTTGTTCGCTTGTTTTTGCTATTTGCCTTAGGTTTTGTTTGTCTATTTGTTTTCTTTTCCTTTTTTTTGGCTACACCACGTAGCTTACGGGGTCTTGGTTCCCTGATCAGGGGTCAGGCTTGATCCCTTGGGGAGGGAGTTCCATGTCCAGGATGCTGGACCACCAGAAAATTCCTGACCCCAGGGAATCTTAATCAGCAAGAGCTTTCCCAGAGGTCTCCAACTTGACACCAAGACCTGGCTCCACCCAACTTCCTGAAGTCTCCAGTGATGGATGCCTCAAGCCAAACAACCAGAAAGACAGGAACACAAGGCCACACATCAGGAGACAGGCTGCCTAAAGTTGTACTAAGCTCACACACCCCCAAACACAGCCCCTGATGTCACCCTATACATCAGAGGAGCAGGACTCAGCTCCAACCACCAGAGTGCAGATACCAGTCCCTCCTACCAGGCAGCCTACACAAGCCACTAGACCAACCCCACCCACCAGGGGGCAGACACAAGAAGCAAGAGGAACTACGACTCTGCAGCCTGCAGAAAGGAGATCACAAACACAGTAAGTTAGACAACATGAGACAACAGAGAAATATGTTGCAGATGAAGGAGCAAGGTAAAAATCCACAAGACCAAAACAAGTGAAAAGGAAATAGGCAATTACCTGAAAAAGAATTCAGAATAATGATAGGAAAGGTGGTCCAAGATCTCGGAAATAGAGTGGAGGCACAGATTGAGAAGATACAAGAAATGTTTAAGAAGGACCTAGAAGAACTGAAGAACAAACAGTGATGAAAAACCCAACAATTGAAAAGAAAAATATACTAGAAGGCATTAATAGCAGAATAACTGAGACAGAAGAATGGAAATGTAAGCATGGAGATAGAATGGTGGAAAAACTGCTGTGGAGCCCCAAAAATAAAAAAAAAAAAGAATAAAAAGAAATGAAGACAGTCTCAAATACTTCTGGGACAACATTAAATGCACCAATATTCGAATTATAGGGGTGGCAGAAGAAGAGAAAGAGAAAGGGTCTGAGAAAATATTTGAAGAGATTATAGTCAAAACCTTCCCTAACATGGGAAAAAAATAGCCACTCAAGTCCAGGAAATGCAGAGAGTTCCATACAGGATAAAGACAAGGAGAAACACTAAGACACATATTAATCAAAGTATCAAAAATTAAATTTAAAGAAAAAATATTAAGAGCAACAAGGGAAAAGCAAAAAATAACATACAAGGGAATCCCCATAAGGTTAACAGCTGATCTTTCAGCAGAAACTCTGCAAGCCAGAAGGGAGTGGCAGGACATATTTAAAGTGATGAAAGGAAATAACCTACAACCAAGATTACTCTACCAGCAAGGATCCCATTCACATTCTATGGAGAAATTAAAACCTTTACAGACAAGAAAAAGCTAAGAGAATTCAGCACCACCAAACCAGCTTTACAACAAATGCTAAAGGAACTTCTCTAGGCAGGAAACACAAGAGAAGAAAAATATCTACAAAAACATGGGGTAGGGCTTCCCTGGTGGCGCAGTGGTTGAGAGTCCGCCTGCTGATGTACGGGACGTGGGTTTGTGCCCCGGTCCGGGAGGATCCCACATGCCATGGAGCGGTTGGGCCCGTGAGCCATGGCCGCTGGGCCTGCACGTCTGGAGACTGTGCTCCACAACGGGAGAGGCCACAACAGTGAGAGGCCCGCATACCGCAAAACAAACAAACAAACAAACAAAACATGGGGCAGGACAGGAATAAAGAGACAGATGTAGAGAATGGACATGAGGAGGGGGAAAGGTAAGCTGAGATGAAGTGAGGGAGTGGCATGGACATATATACACTACCAAATGTAAAACAGATAGCTAGTGAGAAGAAGCCACATAGCACAGGGAGAAACGCTAAGTGCTTTGTGACCACGTAGAGGGATGGAATAGGGATCATGGGAGGGAAATGCAAGAGGGAGGAGATATGGGGATATAAGTTTATGTATAGCTGATTCACTTTGTTATAAAGCAGAAACTAACACCATTGTAAAGCAATTATATTCCAATAAAGATGTTTTAAAAAAGGCACCAAAAAGAAAATTAAAATTACTCATCATTCCATCTACCCAGAACAACAACAACAAAAAAACTCCACACAATTAAGAAAATGGCAATGAGAATATACATATCAATAATTACCTTAAATGTAAATGGATTAAATGCTCCAACCAAAAGACACAGCCTGGCTGAATGGATACGAAAACAAGACCTGTATATATGCTGTCTACAATAGACCCACTTCAGACCTAGTGACACATACAGAATGAAAGTGAGGGCGTGGAAAAAGATTTTCCATGCAAATAGAAATCAAAAGGAAATTGTAGAAACAATACTCACATCAGACAAAATAGACTTAAAAATGAAGACTGTTACAAGAGACAAGGAAGGACATTACAAAATGATCAAGGATTGATCCAAGAAGAATATATAACAATTGTAACTATTTCTGCACCCAACATAGGAACACCTCAATACATAAGGCAAATGTTAACAGCCATAAAATGGGAAATCAACAGTAACACAAAAATAATGGAGGATTTTAACACCACACTTACATCAATGGACAGATCATCTAGACAGAAAATAAGGAAACACAAGCCTTAAATGACACATTAGACCAGATATATTTAACTGATATTTATAGGACATTGCATCTGAAAACAGCATAATACACTTTCTTCTCAAGTGCACATGAAACATTCTCCAGTATAGATCACATCTTGGTCACAAATCAAGCCTCAGTAGATTTTTAAAAATTGAAATCATATCAAGCATATTTTCCGACCACAAAACTATGAGATTAAAAATCAATTACAGGAGAGAGAGGGGGAAGATGGCAGAAGAGCAAGACGTGGAGATCACCTTCCTCCACAGATACACCAGAAATACATCTACAAGTGGAACAACTCCTACAGAACACCTACTGAACGCTGGCAGAAGACCTCGGACAACCCAAAAAGCAAGAAACTCCCCACGTACCTGGATACAGCAAAAGAAAAAAGAATAAACAGAGACAAAAGAATAGGGATGGGACCTGCAACAGTGAGAGGGAGCTGTGAAGGAGGAAAGGTTTACACACACTAGAAAGCCCCTTCATGGGCAGAGACTGCGGGTGGTGGAGGGGGGAAGCTTCGGAGCTGCAGAGGAGAGCACAGCAATAAGGATGCAGAGGGCAAAGCAGAGAGATTCCCACACAGAGGATCGGTGCCGACTGGCACTCACCAGCCCAAGAGACTTGTCTGCTCAGCTGCTGGGGCGGGCGGGACTGGGAGCGGAGGCTCGGGCTTTGGTCAGAGCGCAGGGAGAGGACTGGTGGTGTGAACACAGCCTGAAAGAGTTAGTGCACCATGGTTGGCTGGGAGGGAGTCCGGGAAAGAGTCTGGACCTGCCGAAGAGGCAAGAGACTTTTTCTTCCCTCTTTGTTTCCTGGTGCACGAGGAGAGGGGATTAAGAGCACTGCTTAAAGGAGCTCCAGAGACAGGCGCGAGCTGCGGCTAACAGCGCGGACCCAAGAGACGGGCATGAGACACTAAGGCTGATGCTACCACCACGAAGAAGCCTGTGTGCGAGCACAGGTCACTATCCACACCACCCTTCTGGGGAGCCTGTGCAGCCTACTACTGCCAGAGTCCCAGAATCCAGGAACAATTTCCCCAGGAGAACACGCAGCATGCCTCAGGCTGGGGAAACATCCCACTGGCCTCTGCCACCACAGGCTTGCCCCACATCCACACCCCTCCATCCCCCCAGCCTGAGTGAGCCAGAGCCCCCGAGTCACCTGCTCCTTTAACCCTGTCCTGTCTGAGCGAAGAACAGACACCCTCCAGCGACCTACACACAGAGGCGGGGCCAAATCCAAAGCTGAGCCCCAGGAGCTGTGCGAACAAACAAGAGAAAGGGAAATCTCTCCAGGCAGCCTCAGAAGCAGCGGATTAAAGCTCCACAATCAACTTGAGGTACCCTGCATCTGTGGAATACATGAATAGACAATGAATCATCCCAAATTGAGGAGGTGGACTTTGAGAGCAAGATTTATTATTTTTCCCCTTTTCCTCTTTCTGTGACTGTGTATATGTATGCTTCTGTGTGAGATTTTGTCTGTATAGCTTTGCTTTCACCATTTGTCCTAGGGTTCTCTCCGTCCATTTTTAAAAAATTTTTTTTCATAAAAATTATTTTGTAATACCTTTATTTTATTTTATCTTTATTTTATTTTATCCTCTTGCTTTCTTTCTTCCTTTCTTTCTACTTTTTCTCCCTTTTACTCTGTGCCGTGTGGATGAAATGCTCTTGGTGCAGCAGCCAGTAGTCAGTGCTGTGCCTGTGATCTGGGAGAGCCAACTTCAGGACAATGGTCCACAAGAGACCACCCAGCTCCACATAATATCAAATGGCGAAAATCTCCCATAGATCTCCATCTCACCACCAGCACCCAGCTTCACTCAATGACCAGCAAGCTAAAGTGCTGGACACCCTATGCCAAACAACTAGCAAGACAGGAACACAACCCCATACATTAGCAGGGAGGCTACCTAAAATCATAATAAGTCCACAGACACCCCAAAACACACCACCAGATGTGGACTTGCCCACCAGAAAGACAAGATCCAGACTCACCCACCAAAACACAAGCACTAGTCCCCTCCACCAGGAAGCCTACACAACCCACCGAAACAACTTTAGCCACTGGGGACAGACAACAAAAACAACAGGAACTACAAACCTGCAGCCTGCAAAAAGGAGACCCCAAACACAGTAAGATAATCAAAATGACAAGACAGAAAAACACACAGCAGATGAAGGAGCAAGATAAAAACCACCAGACCTAACAAATGAAGAGGAAATAGACAGTCTACTTGAGAAAGAATTCAGAATAATGATAGTAAAGGTGGTACAAAATCTTGGAAATAGAATAGAGAAAATACAAAAAACTTTTAACAAGGACCGAGAAGAACTAAAGATGAAACAAGCAATGATGAACAACACAATAAATGAAATTAAAAATACTCTAGATGGGATCAATAGCAGAATAACTGAGGCAGAAGAACGGATAAGTGACCTGGAAGATAAAATAGTGGAAATAACTACTGCAGAGCAGAATAAAGAATAAAGAATGAAAAGAACTGAGGACAGTCTCAGAGACTGCTGGGACATTAAATGGACTAACATTAGAATTATAGGGGTTCCCGGAGAAGAAGAGAAAAAGAAAGGGACTGAGAAATTATTTGAAGAGATTATAGTTGAACACTTCCCTAATATGGAAAAGGAAATAGTAAATCAAGTACAGGAAGCACAGATGGCCCAATACAGGATAAATCCAAGGAGAAACACGCCATGACACATACTAATCAAAGTGTCAAAAATTAAATACAAAGAAAACGTATTAAAAGCAGCAAGGGAAAAACAACAAATAACACACAAGGGAATCCCCATACAGTTAACAGCTGATCTTTCAGCAGAAACTCTGCAGGCCAGAAGGGTGTGGCAGGATTTATTAAAGTGATGAAAGGGAAAAACCTATAACCAAGATTACTCTATCCACTAAGGATCTCATTCAGATTCGATGGAGAAATTAAAATCTTTCCAGACAAGGAAAAACTAAGAGAATTCAGCACCACCAAACCAGTTTTACAACAAATGCTAAAGGAACTTCTCTAGGCAAGAAACACAAGAGAAGGAAAAGGCCTACAATAACAAATCCAAAACAATTAAGAAAAAGGTAATCAGAACATACATATTGATAATTACCTTAAATGTAAATGGATTAAATCCTCCAACCCAAAGATACAGACTGGATGAATGAACAAAAACAAGACCCTTATATATGCTGTCTAGAAGAGACCAACTGCAGACCTAGTGACACATACAGACTGAAAGTGAGGGGATGGAAAAGTATATTCCATGCAAATGGAAATCAAAGAAACCTGGAGTAGCAATACTCATATTAGACAAAATAGACTTTAAATTAAAGACAATCACAAGAGACAAAGAAGGACACTACACAAATATCAAGGAATTAATTGAAGAAGAAGATATAACAATTGTAAATATTTATGCACCCAACATAGGAGCACCTCAATACATAAAACAAATGTTAACAGCCATAAAAGGGGAAATCGATAGTAACACAATCATAGTAGGGGACTTTAAAACCCCACTTTCACCAATGGACAGATCATCCAAAATGAAAATAAATAAGGAAACACAAGCTGTAAATGGTACATTAAACACATGGACTTAATTGATATTTATAGGACATTCCATCCAAAAACAACAGAATACACATTCTTCTCAAGTGCTCATGGAACATTCTCCAGGATAGATCATATCTTGGGTCACAAATCAAGCCTTGGTAAATTTAAGAAAATTTGAAATCATATCAAATATCTTTTCCAACCACAATGCTATGAGCCTAGATATCAGATACTGGAAAAAGAAAACTGTAAAAAATACAAACACATGGAAGCTAAACAATACGCTACTAAATAACCAAGAAATCAATGAAGATATCAAAGAGGAAATTAAAAAAATACCTAGAAACAAATGACAATGAAAACACAATGACCCAAAACCTATGGGATGCAGCAAAAGCAGTTCAAAGAGGGAAGTTTATAGCAATACAATCTTACCTCAACAAACAAGAAAAATCTCAAATAAACAAGCTAATCTTAAACCTAAAGCAATTAGAGGAAGGAGAACAAAAAAACTTCAAAGTTAGCAGAATGAAAGAAATCATAAAGATCAGATCAGAAATATATGAAAAAGAAATGATGGAAATGATAGCAAGGATCAATAAAACTAAAAGCTGTATCTTTGAGAAGATAAATAAAATTGATAAACCATTAGCCAGACTCATCAAGAAAAAGAGAGAGAGGACTCAAATCAATAAAATTAGAAATGAAAAAGGAGAAGTAACAATGGATACTGCAGAAATCTATCAGAGATTAGTACAAACAACTATATGCTAATAAATTGGAAAACCTGGAAAAAATGGACAAATTCTTAGAAAAGAACAACCTTCTGAGACTGAGCCAGGAAGAAATAGAAAATATAAACAGACCAATCACAAGCACTGCCACTGAAACTGGTATTAGAAATCTTCCAAAAAACAAAAGCCCAGGACCAAATGCATTCACAGGTGAATTCTACCTAAGAATTAACTTTTAGAGAAGAGTTAATGCCTATCCTTCTCAAACTCTTTGAAAATATAGCAGAAGGAGGAACACTCCCAAACTCATTCTATGAGGCCACAATCACCTTAATGGTGTTTCAAAACCAGACAAATATGTTACAAAAAACTAAAACTACAAGCCAATATCTCTGATGAAGAGAGATGCAAATATCTTCAACAAAATACTAGCAAAGAGAATCCATCAGCACATTAGAAGGATCATACACAATGATGAATTTGGGTTTATCCCAGGAATGCACGGATTCCTCAATATATGCAAATCAATCAATGTGATACACCATATTTAAAAAATTGAAGGATAAAAACCATATGATCATCTCAATAGATGCAGAAAAATCTTTCAACAAAACTCAACACCCATTTATGAAAAAACTCTCCAGAAAGTAGGCATAGAGGGAACTTTTGTCAACATAATAAAGGCCATATATGACAAACCTTCAGCCAACATCTTTCTCAATGGGGAAAAACTGACACCATTTCCACTAAGACCAGGAACAAGACAAGTTGCCCAATCTCACCACTATTTTTCGGCATAGCTTTGGGAGTTGTAACCACAGCAGTCAGAGATGAAAAAATAAATAAATAAAAGGAATCCAAATGCGAAAAGAAGTAAAACTGTCACTGTTTGCAGATGACATGATACTATACATAGAGAATCCTAAAGGTGCTACCAGAAAACTACTAGAGCTAACCAATGAATCTGGTTAAGTAGCAGGATACAAAATTAATGAACAAATATCTCTTGCATTCCTATACACTAATGATAAAAAAACCTGAAAGAGAAATTAAGGAAGCACTCCTATTTACCATTGCAACAAAATAATAAAATGCCTAGGAATAAACCTACCTAAGAGACAAAAAACCTGTATGCAGAAAAGTATAAGATAAAAATTAAAAGAAAATAGATGATAAAAACAGATGGAGAGATATACCATATTCTTGGATTGGAAGAATCAACATTGTGAAAATAACTATATTACCCAAAGCAATCTATAGATTCAGTGCAATCCCTATCAAACTACCAATGGCATTTTTCACAGAACAAGAACTAAAAATTACACATTTGTGTGTAAACACAAAAAACCCCAAATTACCAAAACAAACTTGAGAAAGAAAAACTGAGCAGAGGATTCAGGCTCCCAGGCTTCAGACTATACTACAAAGTTGCAGTAATCAAGACAGTATGGTAGTGGCACAAAAACAGAAATATAGCTCAATGGAACAGGATAGAAAGCCCAGAGATAAACCCACACACATATGGTCACCTTGTATTTGATAAAGTAAGCAAGAGTATACAATGGAGAAAAGGCAGGCTCTTCAATAACTGGTGCTGGTAAAATAGGACAGCTACATGTAAGAGTTAAATTAGAACACTCAACACCATACACAAAAATAAACTCAAAATGGATTAAAGACCTAAATTTAAGACCAGAAACTATCAAACTCTTAGAGGAAAACATAGGCAGAACACACTATGACACAAATCATAGCAAGATCCTTTTTGACCCACATCCTAGAGAAATGGAAATAAAAACAAAAATAAACAAATGGGACCTAATGAAACTTAAAAGCTTTTGCACAGCAAAGGAAACCATAAACAAGAGGAAAAGACAACCCTCAGAATGGGAAAAAATATTTACAAATGAAGCAACTGACAAAGGATTAATCTCCAAAATATACAAGCAGCTCATGCAGCTCAATATCAAAAAAACAACCCAATCCAAAAATGGGTTGAAGGCCTAAATAGACATTGCTACAAAGAAGATATACAGATTGCCAACAAACATGTGAAAGGATGCCTAACATCACTAATCATTAGAGAAATGCAAATCAAAACTACAATGAGGTATCACCTCACGCCAGTCAGAATGGACATCCTCAAAACATCCACAAATATTAAGTACTGGAGAGGGTGTGGAGAAAAGGTTACCCTCTTGCACTGTTGGTGGGAATGTAAATTGATACAGCCACTATGGAGAATAGTATGGAGGTTCCTTAAAAAACTAAAAATAGAACTGCCATATGACCCAGCAATCCCACTACTGGGCATATACCCTGAGAAAACCATAATTCAAAAAAGGCCATGTACCACAATGTTCACTGCAGCACTATTTACAATAATCAGGACATGGAAGCAACCTAAGTGTCCATTGACAGATGAATGGATAAAGAAGATGTGACACACATATACAATGGAATATTACTCAGTCATAAAAGGAAATGAAATTGTGTCTTTTGTAGTGAGGTTGATGGACCTAGGGTCTGTCATACAGAGTGAAGTAAGTCAGAAAGAGAAAAACAAATACCATATGTTAACACATATACGTGGTGCCTAAAAAAAAAATTGTTCTGAAGAACCTAGGGGCAGGACCAGAATAAAGACACAGATGTAGTGAATGGACTTGAGGACACGGGGAGGTGGAAGTGTGAGCTGGGACGAAGTGAGTGAATGACATGGGCTTATATATACTACCAAATGTAAAATGGATAGCTAGTGGGAAGCAGCCACACAGTTCAGTACATTTTTTAAAATCCTGACTGTTGGACGTATGGAAATGGTTTTTCACTTTGATATGCTGAATTTGCTTAATTATTTGGAAGGTGAAACATTTTTCTTATATTTGTTATTTATATTTCTGCTGTGAATTTTTTCTGTCTTTGCTCATTTTAAAATGTTTAGTTTTTATTTATTCAAACTAAAATATTGTATTATATTTATAAATTTTAAATTATTAATTTAAAGTGTACATGATTAAGACAACACAGATATATGTAAATAGAAAATACTGCAGTAATTCCATTTCTGTTTTTATAACCACAATTTAGTTTATATATTTTCAACAGTGTTGTACATGTGTATACTGGGAAAGTTACTGGGATAATATATTTATGTATCTTATATCACTTTTTATATCAAAAGTTAATATCTCATGCACTTTAAAGAAGGCACAATATTGTATTATATTAACTAGGTATCATGTATTTAAAACAGTTTTTATGGATAGCCATTTAAGAGGTTTTGAATTTTTCTACTGTTAATTGCCACAAATATACTTCCCTATTTTAGTATGCTTAATCTACATATTTCCAGAAATGGAATTGCTGTGTAAAGAATAATATTGTATTACATTTTTCACAGATTTCCAAATAAATGTATTTTATAACTAGTGAGGCTGGCCATCGTATAATGCATAAAATCTCTCTGAATTGTATTTGTCTCTCTACATTACCTTTAAAAAGGGTGTTCCTATCCTTTGTTTCTCTTTTACTTATTGATAGGATCGAGAGAGTAACCACCTATTGATCATATATGGGGTTAATAATCCTTCATTTAAAATGTTTGCGTGTTAATCTTATCATTTCTTATGTAGAGCAGTATTTATAAATCAAGTCAGCCCCTTGTGATTTATTCTACTGCTCATATATAATCACCTTTCTCTAGGCTACATTGTCAACTTGGATACAGAGTTAAGGCAGTTACATACACTTTGAACAGTATGTCAATCTTAAGTGTCATTGTCACAGGAAAGGACCCTGGTTAGTGTCACATGAGGATATGTACTCAAAAGATTAAAAGAACAAACACCTGCAGGAGAAGCAGTGACAAGATTATCAGTTCTAGAAAAGAGGTGAGGTCCGAGGTGCATGTGGTGACCAAGGCAGTGCTATTGAATGAGTCTCAGGGAAAGACCACAAAAGGGAGCAAATCAGTTCACTGGGTGTTAATTCATTTTTATACAAATAGTATATATACATACATACATACATATATATATATATATATTTGTGTGTGTGTGTGTGGTACATGGGCCTCTCACTGCTGTGGCCTCTCCCATTGCGGAGCACAGGCTCTGGATGTGCAGGCCCAGCGGCCATGGCTCACGGGCCCAGCCACTCTGCGGCATGTGGGATCGTCCCAGACCGGGGCACGAACCCGTTGTCCCCTGCATCGGCAGGCAGACTCCCAACTGCTGCGCCACCAGGGAAGCCCACAAATAGTATATATTTTTATTAACTCTGAATAATACAGAAAAGAAGACAAAACATTCTTATAACCTCATGGCTCTAACCCAACCACTTTAGATTTTGGAGAATTCTCATGTAATCATCTTTGCCATGACTCTTTTGTGGGCTGCATTGCCTCTTTCTGTGTTTTTTTCACTGACTGTTCCCACGTTCCTCACTGCAATGCAGCTCCTGCTTCCTGTGTTCTTCTCTTATTGGTCTTGTAGCCCATTCCCCTGGACCATTTTCCCTCCCACCAGGCTCTACCCAGGTATAGATTGCAGAATGACCCAGGGACCCGTGCTTCTTATTTGCCCACAGAAAAGTGACTGGACCACCTCTGCACATTCTTTTAGATCCACCTCTACCTCCCCCTACTTCTCAACTCTCCTTATGCATCCCTAACTTGAAAGGTGAAAACCGGACCTCCCTACTCTTTTTCAATTTAATTGGCAGGCAATTCACAAGCCTTCATATTTGTATGCCTGTTAACTGTTCACCTTCCACAGAGAGACAAATGCTGCAAATCCCAATCTCCAGAATAACAGGCATGAAGAAGGTCAAGGATTCTGGAAGTATGATTACACAAAAGAGAAAGGAAGAAAGAAGGGAAGAAAGAAAGAAAGAAAGAAAGAAAGGAAAGAAAGAAAGAAAAGGAATCAGAGAGATGGGGGTGACTTTCAGGATTCATCCACGTCTGTATATCCCACTACCCTTTGTTCAGCACTAGGCATGGAGTTCAGGGTCTAAGCTGGGGTCTCATATGTGGTAGGAATCTAGGGCTCTCACTCACTGGCCATGTGATGTTAGACAATCCTCCTCACCTTAGTCATCTCCTCTTTAAAATGAGGATACTGATGGAAACAAACTCATAGACTGCATAGGACAAGAGGTAGTTGCCTGGCATTGATTAAGTAATTAATGAATGATATCTAATATTATAATTTCAATATATTTTAATAGAAGGCCCATGTGACATTTATTTTTGGAAGAAAAAGAATCCTTTTTCCTTTCTGATATGGTTTTTATTAAAAAAAATAGTAACCTCAATATTTCCCTTCCACTTATCCCCTCAGCCTTTGCCTTGGTTTAGAATTTCATCAACTCTCATTTAAGCTATTTCAGGAGCCTAGTAACCGGTCTCCCTGGCAACAGTTTCCAGTCTACTCATTGCCTAAAGACTGATTTTCTTTCCTCTCTTCCCAATCTCTCCCATTATTCTATCTTCCCCATCAAGTGAATTTCAATGTCACACTCATAATACATGTTATAATATCATTTGAGTACCTGGCTAGTCCTTTTTGCATATGAATAAATGTTTCTTGAGTAGTTGAAATGATAACTCTATATAATTTATATTCTGATTTTCACCTAGCAATGATTTAACAAGCCTTTTCCCAACTGCTTAAACTGCCCTGAAAATTATTGTTTTAGAAAACATATGGATCCATGGGGTAAAAAAGAACATTATTCAATTAATTATTGTACTTTGTTGCTAGAAATGCAGGTTGCTTCCAACTCTTCTGGTTTGTTTTAAAAGATGTTACATTGAAAGTCTGGGTATGCATTGGTATTTTCCTCACTTTTGACTGATTTTATTCTAAGGTAAATTCTACAGGTTAGTGTCAGTGGGGAAAAGATAGAAAAGATTTGTTTGGCCTTTTATTTTGATGCCAGTTGCTTTCCAAATGTAATGGCTCAGTCTCCACTGACCTGTGTTTTATATTATTGCATCACAAGACGTAAGAATCACACATTATCATTTAAACTAATTTTGCATTGAAAGAATGAACATTTTTATTAACTTAAGGTTTATAAATTGGAATCTTTGCTTTAGTTTAATAATTAACAAGGTTCATTTATCCACATTTCATGTGTGTGTGCATGCATGTGTGTACACTTGTGTATGTAATTTGAGGCTTAATTATTCATATAATATGATTATTCATTAATTATTTATTGTTATAGTCACTAGGAACAATTGATTAATGGATAAAGTAATAATGTCTCTTTAATCTTTCTTTCAATGATTCTTTTTGTTTTTGTTGTTTTACTTTTGGTGGTGGTAGAGGCAATTCTTTCTTTTCCCCCCATAGGAACTTTGATGTAATTTAGTGATCTCAGAAACTGGTGTTCTTTTCCTTGTTAAAAATTCCCTATCATCTTTTGTAAGGTTTATTGAGGCATAATTGATATTAAAATTACACACATTGAGTATATACTTGATGATTTTGGACATGTGCGTACACCCATAATATCAGCACAATCAAGACATTAAAAATAGCCGTCACCTTCAAAATTTTCCATGTTTTCTTTCTTGGGTTTTGTATGTGTGTGCCTGTCTATGTTTAAGAATACTTAACATAAGATCTATCCTCTTAACATATTTTAAAGTACACAATGCTGAATTGTTAATTATATGTACCTATTCATCTTGCATAAGTGAAAATTTATACTCATTGAACAACAACTGCCCTATTTCTCCAATCCCTTTGCCCTTGGCAAACACCACTCTGTTCTCTGCTTCTATGAGTTTTACTATTTTAGAAAGTTCATGTAAGTGGAATCATGTAATATTTGTCCTTCTGTAACTAGCTTATTTCATGTAGAATCATGTCTTTCAGCTTCATCCATACTGGCACAAATGTCAGGATTTACTTTTTTAGGGCCGAATAATATTCCATTGTGTGTATATACAACATTTTCTTTATTCATTCATCTGTCAATATACATTTTGGTTGTTTCCATATCTTGGCTATTGTGAATAATGCTGCAGTGAATATGGGAATGCAGACATCTCTTCCAGGTACTGATTTCAATTATTTTGGATATAAATCCAGAAGTGAGATTGTTGGGTCATGTAGTAGTTCTATGTACTAACAATGAACTATCTGAAAAGGAAAGTAAGAAAGCAATACCATTTACAATAGCATCAAAAATAATAAAATATTTAGGAATAAGCTTAATCAAGAGAGCAAAAGACTTGTACACTGAAAACTATAAGACACTGCTGAACTAAATTAAAGAAAAAAACAAATACATGGAAAGACATCCTATATTCATGGGTTAGAAGAATTAATATTGTTAAAATATACGTATTACTGAAAGACATACTACTCAATGCCATACTACAAATTCAATGCAGTCTGCAATCTCTATCAAAATTCCAATGACATTTTTTTGCAGAAACAAACAAAAACCCATAAAATTCATATAGAACCACAAAAGACCCCAAATAGACAAAACAATCTCGAGAAAAAAGAACAATGCTGGCGATATCACACTTTCTAATTTTAAAATTTGTTACAAAGCTACAGTAATTAAAACAGCATGGGGACTTCCCTGGTGGCACAGTTGTTAAGAATCTGCCTGCCAATGCAGGGGACACGGATTTGAGTGCTGGCACAGAAAGATCCCACATGCCGTGAAACAGCTAAGCCTGTGCATCACAACTACTGAGCCTGTGCTTTAGACCCCATGAGCCACAACTACTGAGCCAGTGTGCCACAACCACTGAACCTGCATGCTGCAACTACTGAAGCCCACACACCTAAAGCCCATGCTCTTCAACAAGAGGAGCCACCGCAATGAGAAGCCTGTGCACCACAACGAAGAGTAGCCCCCACTCGCTGCAACTAGAGAAAGCCCATGTGTAACAATAAAGACCCAACACAGCCAAAAAAAAAAAGAATAAATAAATGTAAAAACCACCACTAACAACAAATCCCAACATGGTACTGGCATAAAGAAAGAGAGATAGACCAACAGAAAACAATAGAGAGACCAGGAAAAACCCACACATACTGATTTTCAATAACGGCATCAAGAACACACAATGGGGAAATGATACCCTCTCAAAAAATTATGTTGGGAAAACTGGATATCTGCATGCAATGGAATGAAATACACCATACACATAAATCAACTCAAAATGGATTAAAGACTTAAATGTTAAGACCTGAAGCTGTAAACCTTCCTCAAAAAAAAAGTAGGAGAAAATCTTCTTAACACTGGTCTTGGCAATTATTTCTTGGATTTGACACCTAATGCACATGAAATAAATTCAAAAATAGACAAGTGAGAGTACACCAAACTAAAAATCTCTTGTACAACAAAGGAAGTGATCAATAAGAGTGATAAAACTATGGAATGAGAGACAATATTTGCAAACCATCTATCTGATAAGGGGATAATGTCCAAAATATAGAAGAATCTACTACAACTCAGTAGTAAAAATTAAAATTAAAAAATAAATTAAAAAATACCTAATTTAAAAAGGGTAAAGGACTTAAATAGACATTTCTCAAACAAACAAACATAAAAGACAAAGAAGGCCACCAGGTATATGAAAAGGTGATCAACATCACTAATCATCAGGAAAATGCAGATCAAAACCACAACTGGATATCACCTCACTCCTGTTAGTATGGTTATTATTAACAAAAAAACAAAGATAACAAGTGTTGGTGAGGATGTAGAAAAATTAGGACTCATACACCATTGTTGGGAATGTAGAATGTTACATTCCACTAGGGAAAACTGTGTGGAGGTTATTCTGTAGCATCTTATTTTTCCATTGTGAAACAAACAACAACAAAAGTAATAAAGGAGAAGAAGAGCAGGATCATGGGCTCTGGGTTGGATATGATTCCTTTGTATTGAACCTACACTTCACAGTGAGGTGCCCTAAGAGAGACCAAGTCCCTGTGTCTTTCTATGACAAGTGAAACAATATCACTGAGATAATCAAGTTGCTCTGAGATTCCTCGAAGAAATGGACTGCACAAAGCTAGGCACAGCTTCCAGTCAGCAATAGGCACTACCTCTAGGTTTTATTTTTTCTTTCCTGCCTGAATTCCACATAAGTTTCCTGGGACAGGTATACATCAGGCATGTTGTGATTTTTGGTCTTCTTAAATGAATTAATACATCCTTAATAGTGTGGACAACAAGAGGATAGAGAATATATTTTATTTGTTTTTTGTTTTCCTATCATTCATGGCTCAGAGAAGGATATATAAACTTTATGTTGAATGAAAGGACAGAACATCATGCTCAGGGATATGAAGATTTTAGAACATAAATGCCAGCAGGAATGGTATTTCCAAATAAAGGCAGGGTTTCATGTCTTAGAATGTGCTTTAAGTTCCTCAGAGTGGGATGCTAGTGAGATAAAAATGCAACATCAGTTGAAAAGGAGCCTAGAGATACATGAAAGATAATAAGTTACAAGGGAAAGTCTTCAAAAAATAGTTCCTACAGAAGGATCATCCTGACCTCAGATGTATTAACTCGGCTTTCTTCCTCTGACATCTAGAAGAATGACAGGCTGAGAAAGATCTACCTCTGTTCGGGCCAGAATGAGTTTAAATTGTCAGTGTGTTGGCCTTGCCTATGTTTTGTTAAATTTATCCTTAAGTTTTTCATATTTGGGGATGCTATTGCAAATAGTATATTTTTTAAATTTTATTTTCCAACTTTTCATTACTAGTATATAGAAATACAAATGATTTTAAAATTAAACTTGTAGAGATAATTGTATAGTTACAAACAGTTACAAGAAATAATCTGTAGTGTTATTTCATATGCTTTATCCAATTAATCCTGACACCATCGTACACAGTTATACAACAATAACACAAACAGGATATTCACGTTGATACAGTCAAGATACAGAACATGTCCATCACCAAAGGATCTCTAATACTGCTCTTTAATAGCCTCCACGTCCTGACCTGTACACCTCCATTATTAACCACTAATCTATTCTCCATTTCTATAATTTTGAATTTCAAGAATTTTAATAAAGAGAATCACATAATTCTTAATTTTGAGCTTTACTTTATTCACTAAGTGTAATCCTCTGGTGGTTCATCCAGTTTGCTGTGTGTACAAATAGTTCACTCATTTTTAGGCAAAAGACCTGTACCTGAAAACAGTAATACACTGATGAAAGAAATTGAAGATGACACAAACAGATGGAAAGATATACTGTGTTCTTGGATTGGAAGAATCAATATTGTTAAAATGACCATACTACACAAGGTAATTTACAGATTCAATGCAATCTCTATCAAATTACCAATAGCATTTTTCACAGAACTGGAGAATTTTTTTTTTAATTTATGGAAACACAAAAGACCCCAGAATAGCCAGAGCAATCTTAAGAAAGAAAAGTGGAGCTGGAGGAATCAAGCTCCCGGACTTTAGACATACTACAAAGCTACAGTAATCAAACCAATATAGTACTGGCTCAAAAACAGACATATAGATGAATGGAAAAGGATAGAAAGCCCAGGCATAACCCCCCACATCTATGGTCAATTAATCTATGACAATGGAGAAGAGCGTTTCTCCAATAAGAGGTGCTGGGGAAACTAGACAGTTACATGTAAAATAATGAAATTAGAACATTCTCTAACACTATACTCAAAAATAAACACAAAATGGATTGAAGATCTAAATGTAAGACAAGATACTACAAAACTCCTAGGGGAAAACATAGGCAGAACACTCTTTGACATAAATTGAAGCAATATCTTTTCAGATCAATCTCCTAGAGTAATGGAAATAAAAACAAAAATAAACAAATGGGACTTAATTAAATTTAAAAGCTTTTGAACAGCAAAGGGAACAATAAACAAAATGAAAATACAACATACACAATGGGAAAAATAATTGCAAATTATGACTGACGAGATTAATTTCCAAAATATAAAAACAGCTCACAGAGCTCCATGTAAAAAAAAAAATCCAATCAAAAAATTGGCAGAAGTAAAGCTGTCACTGTTTGCAGATGACCTGATACTATATATAGAGAATCCTAAAGATGCTACCAGAAAATTACTAGAGCTAATCAATGAATTTGGTAAAGTAGCAGGATACAAAATTAATGCACAGAGATCTCTGACATTCCTGTACACTAATGATTAAAAATCTGTAAGTGAAATCAAGAAAGCACTCCCATTTACCATTGCTAGAAAAAGAATAAAATATCTAGGAATAAACCTACCTAAGGAGACAAAAGACCTGTATGCAGAAAATTATAATACACTGATGAAAGAAATTAAACATGACATAAATAGATGGAGAGATATACCATGTTCCTGGATTGGAAGATTCAATATTGTGAAAATGACTCTACTACCCAAAGCAATCTACAGATTCAATGCAATCCCTATCAGACTACCACTGGCGCTTTTCACAGAACTAGAACAAAAAATTTCAAAATTTGTTTGGAAAAACAAAAGACCCTGAATAGCCAAAGCAATCTTGAGAATGAAAAACGGAGCTGGAGGATTCAGGCTCCCTGACTTCAGACTGTACTACAAAGCTACAGTAATCAAGACAGTATAGTACTGGCACAAAAACATAAAGATAGATCAATGGAACACAATAGAAAGCCCAGAGATAAACTCACACACATATGGTCACCTTATCTTTGATAAAGGAGGCAGGAATGTACAGTGGAGAAAGGACAGGCTCTTCAATAAGTGGTGTTGGGAAAACTGGACAGGTACATGTAAAAGTATGAGATTAGATCACTCCCTAACACCATACACATAAATAAGCTCAAAATGGATGAAAGACCTAAATGTAAGGCCAGAAACTATCAAACTCTTAGAGGAAAACATAGGCAAAACACTCTATGACATAAATCACAGCAAGATCCTTTTTGACCCACCTCCTAGAGAAATGGAAATAAAAACAAAGATAAACAAATGGGACCTAATGAAACTTCAAAGCTTTTCCACAGCAAAGGAAACCATAAACAAGAGCAAAAAACAACCCTCAGAATAGGAGAAAATATTTTCAAATGAAGCAACTGATAAAGGATTAATCTGCAAAATTTATAAGCAGCACATGCAGCTCAATAGCAAAAAAACAAGCAACCCAATCCAAAACTGGGCAGAAGATCTAAATAGAAACTTCTCCAAAGAAGATATACAGACTGCCAACAAACATGAAAGAATGCTCAACATCATTAATCATTAAAGAAATGCAAGTCAAAACTACAATGAGATATCATCTCACACCAGTCAGAATGGCCATCATCAAAAAATCTAAACAATAAATGCTGGAGAGGGTGTGGAGAAAAGGGAACACTCTTGCACTACTGGTGGGAATGTGAATTGGTACAGCCACTATGGAGAATAGTATGGAGGTTCCTTACAAATCTACAAATAGAACTACCATATGACCCAGCAATCCCACTACTGGGCATATACCCTGAGAAAACCATAATTCAAAAAGAGACAGGTACCAAAATGTTCATTGCAGCTCTATTTACAATAGCCCAGAGATGGAAACAACCTAAGTGTCCATCATCAGATGAATGGATAAAGAAGATGTGGCACATATATACAATGGAATATTACTCAGTCATAAAAAGAAATGAAATTGAGCTATTTGTAATGAGGTGGATAGACCTAGAGTCTGTCATACAGAGTGAAGGAAATCAGAAAGAGAAAGACAAATACGATATGCTAACACAGATATATGGAATTTAAGAAAAAAAATGTCATGAAGAACCTAGGGGTAAAACAGGAATAAAGACACAGACCTACTAGAGCATGGACTTGAGGATATGGGGAGGGGAAAGGGTAATCTGTGACAAAGCGAGAGAGAGGCATGGACATATATACACTACCAAATATAAGGTAGGTAGCTAGTGGGAAGCAGCCGCAGAGCACAGGGAGATCAGCTTGGTGCTTTGCGACCGCCTGGAGGAGTGGGATAGGGAGGGTGGGAGGGAGGGAGACGCAAGAGAAAAGGGATATGGGAACTGACGTATACGTATAGCTAGTTCACTTTGTTATAAAGCAGAAACTAATAAAAAAAATCAGCAGAAGATCTAAATAGACAGTTCTCCAAAGAAGATATACAGATGGTCAAAAGGCACATGAAAACATGCTTAATATCACTAATTATCAGAGAAATGCAAAACAAAACTACAATTAGGTATCACCTTACACCAATCAGAATGGCCATCATTAAGAAGTCTATAAATAATAAATGCTGGAGAAGGTGGGGAGAAAAGGGTACCCTCCTACACTGTTGGTGGGAATGTAAATTGGTACAGCCACTAAAAAACAGTATGGAGGTTCCTTAAAAAACTATAAATAGAGCTTCCATATGATCCTACTGTCCCATTCCTGGTCATATATCCAGAGAAAAACAATTTGAAAAGATACTTGCACCCCAATATTCAATGTTCATAGCAGCAGTATTTACAATAGCCAAGACATAGAAGCAATCTAAATGTCCATTGACAGATGAATGGATAAAAAAGATGTGATATTCAATGGAATGTTTCTCAGCCTAAAAAAGAATGACATAATGCCATTTGCAGCAACATGGATTGACCTAGAAATTACCATACTAAATGAAGTAAGCCAGACAAAGAAAGACAAATATCATATGATATCACTTATATGTGGTATCTAAAAAATAATAATGCAAATGAATTTATATACAAAACAGAAATAGACCCACAGACATAGAAAACAAACTTATGGTTAACAAAGAGGAAAGAAAAGATGGGTAAAATAGGAGCTTGGGATTAACATATACACACTACTATATATCGAATATGTATAGCACAGGAAACTATACTCAATATTTTGTAATAAACTATAAGCGAAAAGGATCTGGAAAAAGAATACATGTGTATATGTATGTATATATATATATATATATACAAAATATATAACTGAATTAACTGAAATTAATCAGTAAAATAACTGAATCACTTTGCTATAAGTCTGAAACTAACACAACATTGTAAATCAACTATACTTCAATTTAAAAAATAAACAAAAATAAATAGAAAAAAGAATGCAAAAAAATAATTTATCAACAGATTATTACTGTGTAAAATAGATTTTTTAAAAAAGAGAGAAAGATTGGTAGCTTATATCTAAGAACCTGGCTGTTTTCAGTAACATCCAAATATCTAAAATTATCCCCATAGTATACACTTATAATCTTTGACTATCTGGCAAACTGAACCTAGATTTTTGGAATCAAAATTATCAAAGAGTAAAAGCATTTTAACACTGTTAAAAAAAAATAGTTCACTCCTTTTCATTGCTGAGTAATATTCCATGGAATGGATGTACCATTGTTTAATCAGGCACCCATTGAAGGGCTTTTGGATTGTTTCCAGTTTGGGGCTAATTATGAATAAAAGTTATAAATATTCATAAATAGTTTTTATGTAAACATAATTTTTGTTTCTCTGGGATAAATGCCCAAGAGTTCAATTTCTGGATTATTTATTATTTATGTGTTTGAAACTTAAAGAAGCTATGTGTTTTCCAGAGTGGCTGTACCAATTTGAATTTCCATCAGCAATGTGAATGGTCCAGTTTCTCTGCATACTAGCCAGCATTTAGTATTGTCCCTTTTTTTTTTAGCAGTTTTAACTGGTGTGTAATAGTATTTCATTGTGATTTTAACTTGCATCTTTCTAATGGCTAATGATGTTGATCATCATGTACTTATTTGCTGTCTGTATATGCTCTTCAGTGAAATGTCTCTTCATGTATTTTGCCCGTTCTTATTTTTTTTTACTATTGCCTTTTGAGAATTATTTATATATTCTAGATATAAGTTCCTTATCAGATACATGGTTTGTAAATATTTTTGCCCAGTCTGTAGGTTGTCTTTTTGTGCTCCTAATATGATCTTTACATGTTACATTTAAGTCAGTGATCCAAATTAGATAATTTTTAATTAGGTGTGAGAATTAGGTCAAGGTTCATTGTTTTGTCTATGAATGTTCAATTGCTCTAGACTATTTGTTGAAAATACTTTCATTTCACCATTGAATTGCTTTTGCTCCTTGACCAAAAATCAAGGGGCCATACTTGTGAGGAGGTGTGTTTCTATGTTCTATATTCTGTGCCATCAGTCAATATGTCTATCCCTCTGCTGTATCAATCACTCTTGTTTATTGAGATGTAACCCACAGGTCATAAAATTTACCATATAAAAGTGCACAGTTCAGTGATTTTTATTATACAGTTGACCCTTGAAGAACGTGCAGGGGTCGGGGAGATGTTTAGAGATGCCAACCCTCCTTGCTGTCAAAAATCTGCCTACAACTTTATAGTCGGCCCTCCATACCTGCAGGTTCCACACTTTTGGATTCAACCATCTGGGAACTGTGCAGTTGTACTGTATTTACCATTGAAAAATATCTGAGTCTAAGTGGACCTGCACACTTCAAAGCCATGTTGTTCAAGGATCAACTTGATTCACAAAATTTTGCAACCAACACAAGTATCTAATTCCAACACATTTTCATTACCCCCCAAATAAACTGCATGGTCTATTCAGTCACCGCTTATTCCCTCCTCTACCAAGAACCCTGACAATCACTGATATACCTTCTATCTCTGGGAATTTGTCTCTTCTGTTCATTTCATATAAACTGAGCCTTACAAATGTGTGGACTTCTGTGTGTTCTGTGCCCATCTCTTTTTACTTCACACAATGTTTTCAAGATTCAGTCATGTTGTAGCATATATCTGTACTTAATTCTCCCTTTTTTCCTACTGAAAGATATTCCAGTGCATGGTTTTACCCTACCACATCACAACACATTCCTCAGTTGGTGTACATTGTGTTATTTCCACCTTTTGACTATTGTAAATAGTGGTACTATGAACATTTGCATACAGTATTTGTTTCAGTATCTGTTTTAAATTTTAGAGGGAGTATACTTAGAAGTGGAATTTCTAGTTCATATGGTAAATTTAGGCTTAATATTTTCATGTATTGTCAGATTGCTTTCCAAAGTGGCAGCACCATTTTCCATTCCCATCAGCCATTTATGAAGATTCCAACTTCACCATATTGTGAACACTTGTTATTGTTTTTTGTTGTTGTTGTTTTGTTTTTTGTTTTTTTTTTACTGCAGCCATCCTAATGAGTGTGAAGGGGTATTTCATTAAGGTTTTGATGTATATCTCCCTGATGACTAATAATGTTGAACATGTTTTCATGTACATATTAGCCTTTTGTACATTTTTTTGTCTACTCAAATCCTTTGACTATTTTTAACAGGGTTAGCTGTCTTTTTATCTTTGAGTTGTATTTTTTAAAAAATTTTGCTTAATAGACACTTAATGTATTACTCACAATTATTTATTCCCATTCTTGTTGTTTTGTTTCACTTTTTCATGGTATAATTTGAATCACAGAAGTTTTTAATTTTGATGAGTTCAATTTATCTTTACTTGTTGCTTGTTCTTTTACTGTCATATCTATGACTTATGAGCACATAGGACCTAGCCTAATTTAAGGTCAAGAAAAATTACACCTATGTTTTCTTCTAAGGGTTTTCTGTTGTTGTTGTTGTTTAAGCTCTTACGTTTAATTTTTGATCAATTTTCAGTTGAGTTTTCTTTATAGGGTAAGGTGGGATCCAACTTCATTCTTTTGCATCTGGATATTCTTTTGTCCTGGGACCAGTTGTTGAAAAGACTATTCTTTCCTCCATTGAATTGTATCAAAATTCTTGTCAGAAACCAGAAATAAAGGGCAAAGAAAGGGCAAAATATGCAGAAGGAACTAAATAATAAAGATTAGAGTGGAAATAAGTAAAACATAAGATGGAAAAATAATTGAGAAAATTAAACAAACCAAAAGTTATTCATTTGAGTTCTCTTTTCATATATTCATTTAAAAGTTTTTATTTTCTTCTAAACACTCTTCTGTTATATCACCTAAGTTTTGGTATTGTGTGCTTTCATTGTCAATCATCTCAAAGTACTTTCTAAATTCAATTTTTTTCTTCCTTGGCATGTAAGTTGTTCAGAAGTGTTTTACTTAACTTCCATGTGTTGTGACTTTGCCAAATTTTCTTATGTAATAATTTCTAATTTCATTCCATTTTGAGTGAAGAACATATTTTGTATAATTTCAATTATTTAAATATATTGAAAATTGTTTTGTGGCCTAACATATAGTCTTTCCTTGATTTGTAATTTGATTCCATTTTGACCGGTGTACATATTTTTATTATTCCTATTCTCTTAGATTCATTAAGGTATATTTTATGGTTCCAGATGTGGTCTCTATTGTTGAATGTTCCATGTGCACTTGAGAAGAATGCGTATTCTGGTGTTGTTAGGTGGAGTGCTCTGTATGTGTCTGTTAGGTTTAGTTCATTTATAGTGTTGTTCAGTGCTCTATCCCTTTATTGTCTGTATAGTTTTTATATCCTTTACAGGGGTATTGGCATCTCTAATTTTTATTGTTGAATTGTCTAATCCTCCTTCAATTCTACCAGTTTTTATCCACATATTTTGGTGTTTTGTTGTTAGATGAACATATGTTTATAATTGTTCAATGTTTGTGATGGGTTGGCTATTTATTATAAGGTATCCTTCTTCTCTAGTAACAAGTTTTATCTGAAATATTATTTTGTCTAACTTTACATAGGCACTCTAGATCAGTTGTTGGATACTCTTGGTGTGGTATATCTATTAACATCTTTTTATTTTCAACCCAAACCATTTATGTCTTTGAATATAAACCATGTGCCTTGTAGAGAACATATACATATTTTTGTATTCATTCCTTCAAAATCTGCCCATTAATTCGGGTTTTTAGCTGACTTGTGTTTCATGGAATTACTGATGATGTAGAATTTACAACTGCTAATTCACTGTTTTCTTTATGTCTTTTTTCTTCCTCTTATCCTCCTGTGAAGTTGTAAAACTTATTTGTGTTAAGCAGTTATTTTACAGTGTACCATTATAATTCCCTTACCTTTTCTTTACTATTTATTTTATTTTATTTATTTTATTTTATAGTTTATTTTATTTTATTTTTGCTGTATGCAGGCCTCTCACTGCTGTGACCTCTCCCGTTGAGGAGCACAGGCTCCAGACGTGCAGGCTCAGCGGCCATGGCTCATGGGCCCAGCTGCTCCACGGCATGTGGGATCTTCCTGGACCAGAGCATAAACCCATGTTCCCTGCATTGGCAGGTGGACTCTCAACCACTGCGCCACCAGGGAAGCCCCTTAAGTTATTTTCTTAATGGGTGCTTTAGGATTGAAATTAACAGCTTAATTTATAACAATATAGTGTGGATTAAAATCAATTTAATTTCGATAGCATACAAGAATTTTGTTCCTTTAAAGCTCTGTTCCCTCTCCCAAATTTCTGCTGGAATTTTTTTTTTACATCTTTATTGGAGAATAATTGCTTCACAATGTTGCGTTAGTTTCTGATTTATAACAAAGTGAATTAGTTATACATATACTTATGTTCCCATATCTCTTCACTCTTGCATCTCCCTCCCTCCCACCCTCTATATCCCACCCCTCTAGGTGGTCACAAAGCACCGAGCTGATCTCCCTGTGCTATGCAGCTGCTTCCCACTAGCTATCTATTTTACGTTTGGTAGTGTATATATGTCCATACCACTCTCTTGCTTTGTCACAGCTTACCCTTCGCCGTCCCTATATCCTCAAGTCCATTCTCTAGTAGGTCTGTGTCTTTATTCCTGTCTTACCACTAGGTTCTTCATGACATTTCTTTTTCTTAAATTCCATATACATATATAAATGTTAGCATATGGTATTTGTCTTTCTCTTTCTGACTTACTTCACTCTGTATGACAGAATCTAGGTCCATCTGCCTCATTACAAATAGCTCAATTTCATTTCTTTTTATGGCTGAGTAATATTCCATTGTATATATGTGCCACATCTTCTTTATCTATTCATCTGATGATGGACACTTAGGTTGTTTCCATCTCCGGGCTATTGTAAATAGAGCTACAATGAACATTTTGGTACCTGTCTCTTTTTGAATTATGGTTTTCTCAGGGTATATGCCCAGTAGTGGGATTGCTGGGTCATATGGTAGTTCTATTTGTAGTTTTTTAAGGAACCTCCATACTGTTATCCATAGTGGCTGTACCAATTCACATTCCCACCAGCAGTGCAAGAGTGTCCCCTCTTCTCCATACTCTCTCCAACATTTATTGTTTCTAGATTTTTTGATGATGGCCATTCTGACTGGTGTGAGATGATATCTCATTGTAGTTTTGATTTGCATTTCTCTAATGATTAATGATGTTGAGTATTCTTTTATGTGTTTGTTGGCAGTCTGTAAATCTTCTTTGGAGAAATGTCTATTTAGGTCTTCTGCCCATTTCTGTATTGGGTTGTTTGTTTTTTTTGTTATTGAGCTGCATGAGCTGCTTATAAATGTTGGAGATTAATAATTTGTCACTTGCTTCATTTGAAAATATTTTCTCCCATTCTGAGGGTTGTCTTTTGCTCTTGTTTATGTTTTCCTTTGCTGTGCAAAACCTTTGAAATTTCATTAGATGCCATTTGTTTGTTTTTGTTTTTATTTCCATTTCTCCAGGAGGTGGGTCAAAAAGGATCTTGCTGTGATTTATGTCATAGAGTGTTCTGCCTATGTTTTCCTCTAAGAGTTTGATAGTTTCTGGCCTTACATTTAGGTCTTTAATCCATTTTGAGCTTATTTATGTGTATGGTGTTAGGGAGTGATCTAATCTCATACTTTTACATGTACCTGTCCAGTTTTCCCAGCACCACTTATTGAAGAGGCTGTCCTTTCTCCACTGTACATTCCTGCCTCCTTTATCAAAGATAAGGTGACGATATATGCGTGGGTTTATCTCTGTGCTTTCTATCCTGTTCCATTGGTCTGTCTTTCTGTTTTTGTGCCAGTGCCATAATGTCTTGACTGCTGTAGCTTTGTAGTATAGTCTGAAGTCAGGGAGCCTGATTCCTCCAGCTCCGTTTTTCGTTCTCAAGATTGCTTTGGCTATTTGGGGTCTTTTGTGTTTCCATACAAATTGTGAATTTTTTTATTCTAGTTCTGTGAAAAATGCCAGTGATAGTTTGATAGGGATTTCATTGAATCTGTAGATTGCTTTGGGTAGTAGAGTCATTTTCACAATGTTTATTCTTCCAGTCCAAGAACATGGTATATCTCTCCATCTATTTTTATCATCTTTAATTTCTTTCTACAGTGTCATAATTTACAAATTGTATCTTTATGCATTTTAATTCCTTCAACACAGATTTATTATGTTATGCAGTTGCCATTTAAATTAGATAAGAGAAAAAAAGTTAGAGATAACAAATACATTTATGTATCTTCTATCTTTATCAGTACAGTACCTTTAATGGGGCTTCTTATTTCTTCATATGGACTTGAGTTATTACCTATTTTCTTTGTAGCTCAAGGACTTCCTTCAGTATTTTATTAAAAATGAATTCTCTTACTTTTTTTTAATCTTGGAAGGTCTAATTTATTCTTCATATTTTGAAGTGTAGTTATGTTGAATATACAATTCTTCATTGATAGTCTTTTTCTTTTGACATTTTGAATATGTCATCCTACTGCTTTCTGTCCTCCATGGTTTTTTGCAAGCAGCTGTTTATCTTACTGATGATCTCTTCTATATGTTGAGTTTCTTTCTTTTGATGCTTTCAAGATTCTTTCTTTGTCATTGGCTTTGACAGTTTTACTATGATGGGAATAGTTGTGGATCTCTGAATTTGTCTTGTTTGGAGTTCACTGAGTTTGGATAGATACATTAATGATTTTATTAATTTGGGGAAGTTTGGAGTCATTATTCTTTCAAATTAGTCTCTGTCCCTTCTTCTCCATCCTGTAGTGCCCACATTGTGCATATGTTTTTATGTTTGCTCATGTCCCAGAAGCTCTGCTCATTTTTCTGAATGTGTTTTCTTTCTATTCTTCATACACAGTAATTCCAATTGTGCTATACTCAAGTTTGTTGATTCTTTCTTCTACCAGTTTAAATCTGTTGTTAAGCCCCTCTAGCATATTTTTAATTTAAGTTATTGTACTTTTCAACTCCAGAATCTATCTAGTTCTTGTTGATTATTTTTAATCTCTTTATTATCGGTATTATCTATTTTGAAGAGAATGTATATTCTGCTGTTCTTGGTTATCCACTCCAGCTTTCTTTTTATTAATATTGCATAATACATCTTTTTCCTTCTTTTATTTTCCACCTGCTTACATTGTTATACTTGAAGTGGATTTCTTGTAGACACACATAATTGTTTCATGTTTTTAATCTACTCTGCCAATCCCTGTGTTTTGGTTGGTGTATTTAGACCATTTATATTTAATCTAGTTTTTGTGTTAGGGCTTCAGTCAGTTACTTTATTTTACTATTTTTTTTCTGTTTGTCCTCTGTTTTCTGTTTTTTTTTCTTTATGTGTTTTCCTGGGGGTTACTTGACATTATTTATAATTTAATTTTGAATTATGTATAGTCGTTTCAACATATATCTCTCTGTGTGGCTTTTTGAGTGGTGGCATTAGGTATTTTATTTTATAAATGTAACTTACCACAACACAATCTAATGGTGTTGTCATTTTACCAATTCAAATAATGTTTAGAAATTTTCCTCTTTTCACATCCCTTTGTACTCCCTCATTTACAATACAATTGTATTTAATATTTCCTCTATCTACATTTAGAACACCATCAAAAAATGTTATAACTTTTGCTTCAACCATTAAACACAGCTGAAGAGACTCAGTAGAAGGACAGTTTATTTTATTTACTCATATTTTTGTTTTTTGTGTTGTTTCTTCTTGATGTTCCAAAATTCCCCTTTTAATCCTTCTTTTTCTGTTTAGAAAACTTCCTTTAGGCATTCATTTACATACACCTGGTGGTGACAAATTACCTTGTTTATCCTTCTGAGAATGTCTGGATTTTCCCTCCATTGCTGAAATATATTTTTAGTAGATAGAAGATTCTAGATTGGCAGTCTTTTTAATTCAGAACTTGACAAATGCTGTTCTACTTCCTTTGTTCTCCATAGTTTCTGATGAGAATTCCACTTTATTTAAAGCAATAGGTAAGGTGGTTTTTCTCACAGACTGCTTTCAATATTTTTGTTGTTGAAGTTTTCTGAAGTTAGACTATGATGCATCATGTGTTCATTTTCCTATATTTATCCTGTTTGAGGTTCATTCAGCATGTTGAATATGTATATTAATGTCTTTTGCCAAACTTGGGACTTTTCAGTCATTATTTATTTCTTCATCCTTGCCCTTTTTCTCCTCTCCTTCTGGACTCCTATGATATAAAGTGTAGATCTTTTATTATAGTACCACAGGTCACTGGGGCTCTGTTTTTTCCTGTCTATTTGCTCTATGTTCTTAAGATTAGGTAATTTCTTTTGTTTTGTCATTGTGTTCACTGATTCTTTTCTCTTCCCTTAATTATTCTGTTGAACTCATTCTGTGACTCTTGTGTTCTACAACTTTGTTAAATTGTTAGTTATAAGAATTTTTTGGTAGCTTCAATAAGATTTTCTATGTGCATAATCATGTTGTCTGTGAATAAAGATGGCTTTACTTCTTGCTTTCTAATTTGTATAGATTTTTCTTTGTCTGACCATATTACACTACTAGAATCTCCAGTAAAATATTGAATAGGAAGGGTAAAAGTGGACATCATTGTCTTATTTCTTATATTAGGAAGAAAGCACTCAATCCTTTATCATTAAGTATGATTTTAGCTGTAGATTTTTCTTAGGTGCCTTCTATCAATTTGAGGATATTATTTTCTATTCCTAGTTTGATGAGAATTTTTACTATACATGGATGTTGAATTTTTTTTAAACAGGCATGAAGGAGCTTTATTTATTTCTTCAGAAAACATTTAGTTTAAGGCTCTGTCACATACATTTTCTAGGCCAGTCCCCAGGGATGATGTGTAGTCCCAGGGCCCCTCTTCATGGGAGTATCAGGTGCCCAGTGACATGAATGTAAAACACTACTACTACTGCTGCTGCTACAAATACACAAAGTAGCACTCAGAGACAGAAGGAAGACCCTGCTGGTTCTGGGTTCAGGGCCTGCCTGCTATGAATGTTGAACATTACCAAATTATCTTTCTACATCTCTTGAGATGATTGTATAATTTATTTTCATTTATTCTATAAATATAGTGAATTACATTGATTGACTTTTTAACATTAAGTCAAACTTGCATAATCACCACTAGGTCATGACCCATTATATATATATATATATGTATATATATATATATATACATATATATACATATATATACATATATATATTTTCATATTGTTGGATTTAATATGATAATATTTTATTAAGAATTTTTACATCTATACTCATGAGGAAGTTCATCTGTGAATTTCTTATAATGTATCTACTTGATTTTATCATGCAACTCTGATATGAAAAAATAAGTTGGAAAAAATTCCCTCCTTCCTTTTAATGATATTATTGGTAGAATTGATATGTCTTCCATAAATTTTAGAAAATTTACCAATGAAGCTATCTGGGTGGGGCCTTTCCTTTTTCTTAATGGGAAAAATTTTAAATATGAATCATTTAGAAATACCTATAAATTAATAAATTAACATCTAAGCACATCCATAAATAGAAGATACACAAGTTGCCAATTTCAGAAATGAAAAGATGGTATATCACCAAACATACCACAGACAACAAAAAAGGATAATACAGGAATATTTTGAAAAGCTTTAGGGCAATAAATTTGACAACTTAGATGAAACGGACAAAGTCCTTGATGTATCGCCATCAGTAAGGAAATAGTGAAGCTAACAAGTTCAGTGGTTTATCAACTTATCTAATCAGGGGAAAAATGCCAAAATTCCCTTCTTGTAAACACAGTCCCACATTACTACTGCCTTTCTTAGGGCATTCTTTCTGGAAAGAAGTCTACTCCCTGACCTTTCTGGTAGAGAGGTGATGGTACAGAACAGCCTCGGTTTATAGACAGACACTTCCTCTGAAGGGGTACTTCCTCTCTCCCTCTCTGACTCTCATACCGACAGGTAGATGGGCATATTGGAGTGCTAGGAACTCATGTTTCTCAGTTCCCTGGGTGTAGGGGAGTTAATAATAAAAGATTACTGAACAACGGAGGAAAAGAAAAATTCCATTTGTCATCCAACGCCATCCTGTTTGACATGATTTGAGACATAGAATGAAAAGGATGGTTAAAAATGCTAATCATCATCTGAGCCTTCAGTGAGTTATAATCTTTTAGCTGGTGGAGGGTCTTGTCTCAGTGCTGATGACTGCTGATTGAACAGGGTGGTTGTGGCTAAACAGTGGGGAGACTGTGACAATACTTTAAAATAAGACATACAACTTGCTGCATAGATTGACTCTTCCTTTCATGAATGATATTTTTCTAGCATGCAATGCTTTTTTTTTTTTTTTGAGTATAGTTCCCGGTGCTCTACAGTAGGTCCTTGTTTTTTATCTATTTTTTTCTTTTTTTAAAATATCTTTATTGGAGTATAATTGCTTTACAATGGTGTGTTAGTTTCTGCTTTATAACAAAGTGAATCAGTTATACATACACATATGTTCACATATGTCTTCCCACTTGCATCTCTCTCCCTCCCACCCTCCTTATCCCACCCCTCTAGGTGGTCACAAAGCAACAAGCAGATTTCCCTGTGTTATGCGGCTGCTTCCCACTAGCTATCTATTTTACGTTTGGTAGTGTAAATATGTCCATGTCACTCTCTCACTTTGTCACAGCTTACCCTTCCCCCTCCCTATATCCTCAAGTCCATTCTCTAGTAGGCCTGTGTCTTTATTCCTGTTTTACCCCTAGGTTCTTCATGACCTTTTTTTGTTGTTGTTGTTGTTTTCTTGGATTCCATATATATGTGTTAGCATACAGTATTTGTTTTTCTCTTTCTGACTTCCTTCACTCTGTATGACAGACTCTAGGTCTATCCACCTCATTACAAATAGCTCAATTTCATTTCTTTTTATGGCTGAGTAATATTCCATTGTATATATGTGCCACATCTTTTTGGATGTGGCATCCCATGATGGACACTTAGGTTGTTTCCATCTCTGGGCTATTGTAAATAGAGCTTCAGTGAACATTTTGGTACCTGTCTCTTTTTGAATTATGGTTTTCTCAGGGTATTTGCCCAGTAGTGGGATTGCTGGGTCATATGGTAGTTCTATTTGTAGATTTTTAAGGGACCTCTATACTGTTCTCCATAGTGGCTGTATCAATTCACATTCCCACCAACAGTGCAATAGTGTTCCCTTTTCTCCACACCCTCTCCAGCATTTATTGTTTCTAGATTTTTTGTTGATGGCCATTCTGATTAGTATGAGATGATAACTCATTGTAGTTTTGATTTGCATTTCTCTAAATATTAATGATGTTGAGCATTCTTTCATGTGTTTATTGGTAATCTGTATATCTTCTTTGGAGAAATGTCTATTTAAGTCTTCTGCCCTTTTTTTTTCTTTTTTCTTTTTTCTTTTTGCTTTATAACAAATTTAATCAGTTATACATATACATATGTTTCCATATCCCCTCCCTTTTGCGTCTCCCTCCCACCCTCCTTATCCCACCCCTCCAGGCAGTCACAAAGCACCGAGCTGATCTCCCACTAGCTATCTACCTTACATTTGGTAGTGTATATATGTCCATGCCGCTCTTTCACTTTGTCACAGCTTACCCTTCCCCCTCCCCATATCCTCAAGTCCATTCTCTAGTAGGTCTGTGTCTTTATTCCTGTCTTACCCCTATGTTCTTCATGACATTTTTTTTCTTAAATTCCATATATATGTGTTAGCATACAGTATTTGTCTTTCTCTTTCTGACTTACTTCACTCTGTATGACAGACTCTAGGTCTATCCACCTCATTACAAATAGCTCAATTTCATTTCTTTTTATGGTTGAGTAATATTCCATTGTATATATGTGCCACATCTTCTTTATCCATTCATCCAATGATGGACACTTAGGTTGTTTCCATCTCCGGGCTATTGTAAATAGGGCTGCTATGAACATTTTGGTACATGTCTCTTTTTGAATTATGGTTTTCTCAGGGTATATGCCTAGTAGTGGGATTGCTGGGTCACATGGTAGTTCTATTTGTAGTTTTTAAAGGAACCTCCATACCGTTCTCCATAGCGGCTGTACCAATTCACATTCCCACCAGCAGTGCAAGTGTGTTCCCTTTTTTCCACACCCTCTCCAGCATTTATTGTTTCTAGATTTTTTGATGATGGCCATTCTGACTGGTGTGAGATGATATCTCATTGTAGTTTTGATTTGCATTTCTCTAATGAGTAAAGATGTTGAGCATCCTTTCATGTGTTTGTTGGCAGTCTGTATATCTTCTGTGGCGAAATGTCTATTTAGGTCTTCTGCCCATTTTTTGGTTGGGTTTTTTTTTTTGATATTGAGCTGCATGAACTGCTTGTAAATTTTGGAGATTAATCTTTTGTCAGTTGCTTTATTTGCAAATATTTTCTCCCATTCTGAGGGCTGTCTTTTGGTCTTGTTTATGGTTTCCTTTGCTGTGCAAAAGCTTTTAAGTTTCATTAGGTCCCATTTGTTTATTGTTGTTTTTATTTCCATTTCTCTAGGAGGTTTATCAGAAAGGATTTTGCTGTGATTCATGTCATAGATGCAATGCTTTTTGATAATATTTTACCCACAGTAGAACTTCTTTCAAAATTGGAGTCAAACTCTGCTGCTGCTTAATCAACCAATTTTATGTAATATTCTAAATCTTTTGTTGTCATTTCAACAATTGATTAAGTTCTCCATCTTATATGGGTACTGATTATGGTGTCCCAGAACAACTACAAGAGTAACATCAAAAATCCCTGATCACAGATCACCATAACAAATATAATAATAATGAAGCAAAATAAAATGAGGTGTGCGTGCAATTGGATTTGGCACCCACCCTAAATCTAGGATTATCTCATACCAAGCTCTTTAATCTTTAAATCAGAAATCATATCTTTAAATAAGGTCACATTCAAAGGTACTTGGGGGTCAAGACTTGGACATATATTTTTGGAGACACTATTCAATTTAAAACTGAGGTTCTCCCAGGAAATCTGGTATCCAAGCCCATCTGTGAAGACTTTATTTCTGGGGCTAAAATAGGCTCAAGCTGATGGAATGTGAGAAGCAGCAGCACTCTGTGCAGGAAATCTGTAAGCTCTAGTTATGCATGAACTTTGAGCTGTGTGACCCCTTCTGGATTTGGTTTTCTGGTGGACATTGGGAGTAAGGTACTCTTTTGTAGTATTCTTTTCATGCCTGTTGATTTATTTTTTGACTTTTCAATTTTTATACTTTCTTTTCTTACATTTAGGGCTAAGATTTATTTTAAGTCACTTGTGGATGGTGTGAAAAAAAGTTTGAGATTTATTTGTTGCTGCTTTTCCAGAATCACTTGTTGAAAAGATGATCCTTACCTTATTCAGTTAACTTGGCACATATGTCAAAAATAAATTGATCACACATGTGCGGATGTAATGCCAGATTTAGTCTTCTGATCTATTAATCTATATGTGTATCCTTAGACAAGTAACAAAATCTCTCAATCACTATAGTTTTATAGTGTATCTTTTTCAAAAATGTTTGACTATTCCACATAGATTAGTATTTCCATGTAAATTTTAGAAAGAACTTGATGATTTCTACTGAAAAAAAAAACTACTGGGTTTTATTTTGGATTACCTTTAAACTATAAATCTGTTTCAGAGAACTGACATCTTGTTAAAACTGAGTCTTCCATGACATGAACTTATTTAGGTTATCTTCAATTGATCCTAGTGATGAGTTGTAGGTTTCAATGCAGGGCTCTTTCACATAACTTATTAAGTTTATTACTAAGATTTCTGAAAAAAATGTTTTAATGTCAATCTAAATGTGATTTCAAATATATGTTCCAATTTTTCAAAGATAGTATTTTTGGTATAAATTTGATTTTTGTATATTTTTTTTGTCATGCAAACTTTGTAAACTCACTAATTTCAGTAGTTTTGTGGTTTCCTTAGAGAAAGACTCTCCACAGAGATACATATTTCATCTACATATCAAGGCAATTTTACCTTTTACATTCCAATGTGTGTGGATTTTATTTATTTTTCTTTCTTGATTACAGTGACTAAGACCTAGAAGTGGTAAGAGAGGACGTTCTTGATATATTTCTCATATTAAGTGGAAAGTATTCAGCTTTTTTTTATATTAAGTGTAATGTTATCTGTAGGTTTTTCATAGATTTTTTTATCAGGTCGAGGAAGTCCTAGTCTATTCCTACATTATTGACAAGTTTTACCATAAATGACTTTGATTTGTCATATGAATTTTCTGCATCAACTGAGATGATTTTATTATTTTCCTCATTTATTATATTAATATAATAAATTACATTGATTGATGTTTACATGTACAATCAAGCTTACATTCCAGGGATGAAACCTACTTGGACCTTATGAATTAGACATTTTAATATTTCTGGATTCAATTTACTAATATTTTATTAAATATTTTTACTTCTAGGGTTATGAGGAAAGTTGATCTGTAATCTTCTTTGATTTTGTATTTCTGCAAGTTCTGGTTTTTGTATGAAGATAATAAGGGATTTGTAAAATAAGTTAGAGAGTGTGCAAGAAAGGGCTAATCCAGCAAGCCAGAGTATTTCACAGAAAGACCTGTCTTCATGATTGTCCCTTGGTCTGATCCTGGGAGATGACTTCTCTAAGCCCTTGGAATGTTCTGCCTGATAAGGGTTTTTGCATGGAGACCTTGGATCCCATAGTACCAGTTTGATTAGATAATTTTTGTTAACAAAGTGAATTATAGTGAATACCTTATTTTGCCTTGAGGGAGTGGAGTTTGTGTAGTCAAGTCAGTCATGCAGGTGCTGTGACCCTCAAGAAAAATTCTGGACACCAAAGTTCAGACAAGTTTTACTCGTTAAAAACACTCCACATTCGTTATCACACATTGTAGCTGGGATAATCAGGCACATCCATGTGACTCCATTGTGAGAAGACAATTGAACACATGCACCTGGTTTCTTCCTGGACTTTGCCCTATGCACCTTTTCCTTTTTCTGATTTTAATATTGCCTTTCACTGTGATACACTACACTATGAATATAGCAGCTTTTCTGAGTCCTGTGAGTCCTTCTAGTGAATCTCAGAGTCTAAGGATTGTCTTGGGAACCCAGTTCTCTAGTTGGTGTTAGTTACTCATTCACACAAATGACTCTAACTCCCTGAAACATTGGGAAAGCATTGTTTGGGAAAAGAATGGACAACAGAGCAGGCGATTACAAACCTCAGATCCACAGATGGCTACTAAGTCACCCATGGTAAGAGATAGCAACTACACTGTGACAAGTTACTGAAGGTAAAATATACCACTGGGGTTTAGAAATGATAGATCCAACTCCTTAAGAGCTCACTCAGGAACTAAAACTGAGAGTTTGCTAAGGAAATGCAAAATAATGAGGAAAAAAAGTTAAGTATATAATCCCTTGGTTGTTTTTATCTGTAATAGCTAAAACTAAGTAGAGGAAATTGTTGAAGCAGAATCTGGATCTGCACTGTTTGAATTTTGGCCAGTCTTAGGTATAGCCACTAGCCTCAAGGCTGCCAACAAAAGGAAAATTATTGTAGAACAATAGGTAACACTTCTATGATCTATCATCACCAAGAAGGTAATCCTGGTGGCAAAAGTAAGAAGCTACCAAAAAAGAAGGAGGTGTTGTCTCATTTGTGAATTGATATAATCAGTTTCCTGAAGAACATTTGTTCAAATGAATAAATAACTAAATGGTTAGTGTAACTCAGGAGCAGTTTCCTTGATTTTTAATGCTGCAAGATACAGGTGCATTTTGGGGTTGATGCAGAACCCACAGATTACTATTGAACAACCACAGATGGCCATGCATCATGCAAACACAGAGCAGGCTAATATCAAGGGGACAGCTAGTCTGGTAGACTGATATGAGCCACTGTAAGGTTTATTTACCCTGAGAAGGGGAATTTTCCTTTCTCTCCTTTAAATGTCAAGTAGAATTTCCCAGATTAAGTGGCTGATAGGATGTATATGAAACCATACTGGATTGGCTTTATTATGATGGGTATGCTCATTCATTTAATAAGCCCCTTACTCATGTCATGGTAGATGTTATAAGCAAGGAGACTTCTTTCACATGGGCACCCCATGTAAACTTAATGCTGAGAAATCAAGCAATAGTCCAAGATGCTGTATCAAATGTGTTGTCTCAGCTTCCTCTTTTCTTACAGATGTTAAGAAAATTAGAGTGATCCACAAGAGAATGGAAGAATATGAAGGCAATCGTCTAGGGACCTGTCCCACTGGGGTGGAAACCCTTAAATGTTAAGGAATGGAATGAATAAAGCAGACATCAATGGAGGCAACACAAAGGTCTTACCACAGTACTATCAAGGTTAAGTGGACACATGGGTTGACCTACTGGACTCAATACTGAAGGGCTCTAAACATACCCATTCTGTTTACTCTAGTCTGTAGGAATTTTTAAAGCTGGAAGGCAAACATGACAATAAGAAACCTGATTTCAAATATCCAAGGATTCTAGTCCAGCAAATTAATCAGGATGAGGATTCACAAAAGACTCAGGGTCTCTTTACCCAACCCCCAGCTTGGGACCCAAGGTCATATACAGAGTGTGGATAAAATGACCGGGAGGTAGAGAAAAAATTTTCTGGGACTCTTTGACATTGGAGCCTAAGGCACTGTGATTCCAAAATCTGTTGGCAAAGTGCTAAGAGGGGTTAAAATTAAATGGGAGGTTGTGGGGAATGCAACACATGATGGATTAGATAAATGAATGAAAATTGGAGTGTTTGCATAGACTCTATGTGAAATGGTTGTTTTTTACCTAAATGTATTATTGGAATTAATATTATGTTTGACTGGGGAAAACTTACTTTATCTAGTATTGCAATTGTATCTAGCATTGTAATACCAGATATCTCATTGTGGCTTTAATTTGCATTTCCCTGATTATCAGTGAGGTTGGGCACTTTTCATGTACCAGTACACTTTTCATGTACCATTTGAATATCTGCCTTGGAAAAATGTCTATTCAGATCTTTGCCCATTTTTAATTAGATTATTTTTAACTATTAAGTTGTATGAATTTATTATATATTTTGGATATTAATCCTGTATCAAATAGATGGTTTACAAATATTTTCTCCCACTCTGAATGTTACCTTTTCAATAACAGTCTCATGAATGTCTGTTCTTTTCACTTTTCTTTTAATCTCTATTCCTGTGTTTTGATAGTTTTTATTGTAATATCCTCAATGTCTCAAGTAATTTTTCTGCAGTATTTAATCTGCAGACTGCCCAGTGAAATTTTTACATCATTTATTGTAATTTCCAGCTCTACAAGTTCCATTTTTTTCTTTTTATATATTCTATGTTGTTCTTATTATGTTCAAGTTTCCTTTAAATCCTTGTCCATATGTACACGATGTGTTTTAATTTATTTGCTAATTCCATCACCCCTGTCATTTCTGAGTCTGTTTATTTTAACTGACTTTTCTCCTGGTTATGGGTCTCATATTTCTGCTTCTTTGCTTATCTGGAGTTCTTTCAGATATTATACATTGTGGTTTTATATTGTTCATCACCTGGATTTTTTTTTTTTGTCTTCTTTTAAAGAGGATTGAAGTTGTTTGGGAAAGCAATTAAAACAAGTGTGAATCAGTATGATCCTTTTGAGGCTTTTTTAAGATTTGCTGTGGCAGATCTAGAGTAGCTTTTACTCTATGCATAGTTTATTACTCTACGTAAGATATGCCCCTTCTGGTGATTTTACTCAATGCTCTAGATGCTGAACAAAGACTCTTTACTCTGCCTGGTCCTAACTCAAATGTCTCTCAACACTCTCTCAACTCAGGGAATTGATCAGCATACAGCCCTGCATCATTTATTTGTACTTCCTTATAGAGTCTCACCCTGTGCAAATGCACCTTAGCATTCAGCAACAGTGATATCTAGGTCTATGTCTTTGCATAGCTCACTTCTCTCTGGTTCTCTTCCCCACACCTTCCAGATGTCTCTGACTTCCTGAACTTTCATCTCCCTTTCCTCTACTGAGAGTGCCACATGAGTTTTGAGCTTCCTCTACTGGGATTACTGTTCTGAATGTGTCTCCAAACAAAAAACCTACATGAGAGTGGGGCTCACCTATACGGTTTCCTGTGTGCAATTCCAGGCTGCTTGTTTTCCAATGTCTGTGAACCAGTTTCATATATTTTGATCAATTTTCTAGTTTTTACAGTGGGAGAACATTTCCAGAATCTTTTACGCTATCCTGGACCCTGGAGAAATCTGTGATTATAATTTATAAATGAAGTACAAAAAAGAAAACATAGTTAAACAGCACTAATCATTGGGAAAGTGCAAATCAAGACTGCAATGAGATACCACTTCAGGTCCGTTAGAATGGCTATTATCAAAAAAGAACCGAAGGGGCTTTCCATGGTGGCACAGTGGTTGAGAGCCCGCCTGCTGATGCAGGGGACACAGGTTCGTGCCCCGGTCCATGAGGATCCACATTCCGTGGAGTGGCTGGGTCCATGAGCCATGGCCACTGAGCCTGCACGTCAGGAGCCTGTGCTCTGCAACGGGAGAGGCCACAGCAATGAGAGGCCAGCATACTGCAAAAAAAAAAAAAAAAAAAAAAGAAAGAACAGAAAATAAGTGTTGGTGAGAATGTGGAGAAATGGAACCTTTGTGTACTACCAGTGGGAATATAAAATGAATGGTGCAGTCACTGTGGGAAAAGGTATGGTGATTCCTCAACAAATTAAAAACAGAATTACCTTACGATCCAGCAATTCCACTTCTGGGCATATAACCAAAAGAATTTTAAAGCAGAATCTTGAAAAGATATTTCTACACCCATGTTCATATCAGCATTATTCACAATAGCTAAAACATGGAAGTAGCCCATGTGTGCATTGATGGATGAATGGTAAACAAAATGTGGTCTATCCACACAATGGAATATTATTCAGCTTTTTTTAAGAAGGGGATTCTGACATGTTACAACATAGATGAACTGGACTTTATGCTAAGTGAAATAAGCGAGTTACAAAATGACAAATACTGATTTAACTTATATGAAGTCCCTAAAGTAGTTAAAATTATCGACACAAAGGAGAAAGTTGGTTGCCAGTAGCTGGGAGAAGGGGGTAATGGGAAGTTATCGTTAGTGGGGACAGAGTTTCAGTTTTACAAGATGCAAAGTGTCAGGAGATGGATGATGGGGTTGGTTGTGCAACAATGTAACTGTACTTAATGCCACTGAGCTGTACACTTAAAATTGTTATGATGGTGAATTTCATGTTATATATATTTTACCAATTTTTTAAAATTTATGCAAATGAAAAAACAAAACCACAGTTGAATATTTTTCTTCAGACATGTCTTGTTGTTGGGGTGGATAGGAATTGAATAGGGAGGAGGAATGAGGTGGTGTATGGAGGTATTGGCTGAGGGATGTGAGTGGTAGGAGAGGTAAGGCTGGGGAGAAGTAAAAAGACAGTAAAACATAGCAGGTTAAAGACTCGGAATTTCATGAAACTAAAAGGACTGCTTACACAGATTTTCTAGGGACCATGAAGTGAAAGTGGAGGTTAGATATTGGAATATTTGAACTTGAGATTTTGGAGATATATGGTTATTTCTTGGGAATCAAACATAAGCATGGCTTCACATTAATGGCCCCATTGTGTTTAATGGCTTGTCTGTCCACAGGTACCTGCATGGTGCAACTGTTGGTGGGCTTGGTGGACCCTGAAAGAGAAGCAGCTGCCCACTTGTTGCCTCTTTGTGATGAACTGGGGTTCCTGGTATCCCCTGTGCCTCCCCCTACATTTGTCCCCTTCAGGTTGTATTCACCAGAGTCTGGGGTTGGATCACCAAAGACAGCTGATAGATCTTGCCCTCTTCTGTCTGCCTGCCACTCCTTTTCTATGAACTCCCTGTATTTGATGAGCCACTCTTCCATGTCTTACTGAAGAGATCAGCCTAAGCTTTACTCCTAAATAATTAGCTCATTCTGACATCTCACTAATTTTCCTATGTGTAGTTGCAGGTCCTTGGGATTTGAAACAATCAACCAGAATCCCTGATGTATGTGTAGAGGGAAAGAAGAAGCCTTCAAATTCTGTGTGGGGGTGTGTGTGTATGGGGTTGGGTATGTGTACATGTTTGACACAGAATGAAAAGGCTGTAGGAGTTTCACAAAGAGTGGGTTAAGAGCTTGACAGAGTAAGAAGACATCACAAAGACTGAAGGAAGAAAACAGGTAACATTGACTTACCTTCCTAAAGTCATATTTCGGTCTCCTGGCTGCATTCATTATTCCCAGTTTCAGAGAAATGATGCAGAACTTGCAATCAATCATGGGGTCAAATGCAAGGAAAAAATGTTTGACATGGGGGTTATTTGAGGGAATTCCATTATAATAGCACATTTTGTACTATTTCTGAAGACAGAGACACTAGTATAAGAGAGCTGAGGGTAATCTAAGGAAGAGGAGAGGGACAGAAGGGGGTCTCCTGCCCTCAGGAGAGCTTTCCAAGAGCACCTTCCCTCCTTTGTCTCTTATCAGCACCCTGTAGAAGTGGGGCTGGGACACAAAGAGTTGGGGACATGTTTTCTGTACTCCCTCCCTCATCTACCTCTTTCTCCTCCCCTCTGAGTTTGGGTTTTTGACAAACAAGTTGTGTGGTGTGTCCCTACACAGCAGCATGATTCTGGACTCTCATGATTGACCCACTTGGTTTCTCTGGTTGATATATTCAGATACTTGTAGCTGCTGAGTTCCAAGGTGGATTTTTGGGGTAGACATGTTAGAGATCATGTAAAACTGGAAATGGAAATAAGATTTTAATTGAACAAACTGTGTAGTTAATGTCTCAGAGAGCTGAAACAGTATCAGAACAGAATAGCTGCAGTTTTGGAAAAGTTGTTTCCCTTTCAGAAATACCCACTGTTTCTCTTTTAGCTTCACTTCACACTCCAGTCCTAGATAAAATGATTGCATGGGGTTGGGAAGACACCCCACATGAATAAACCTACTGAAGAGTGCTTGAGATTAAGGCACTTCAGACAATGTGGTGTCCAGGCTGTATTGTGGAGAGGTTGTGTGTGAGAGCCAGCTGCTGGCAGGCATGGAGTACAGGCTAGGGAAAGGAGACAAGGGGACGTCCTCTTTGTGCATCAGGGGTCTCCACACTGGGCTTTGTATTCCAAGGAGTCCTCTTTGTGCCTGTGCTCTTTTCTTCTTTCACAGGAGAGACAAACTGCTGGGGGAGGGGTGTTGGGGGCTGGGAGATGCTGGCCCTGCTGTTTCTCCATTCTAACCCTCACTGCCTATTCTTCTCCCTGAGCTCGAGGACCCTAGTCATCTATTATATATTCTGTAACTGTTCCTATTTAAATTGCCTCCACTTAAGTTGTCTTTAATTTGATGATCAGCCACAGTAAGGTCTAAAGGGATGTCTGGTTCCTATGTGGGATGAAAGGTTACAAAAGCCTGGAGTGTCCCTGGCTTCAGACAGTGAACCAATTAACGCTGGGGCTGAACAATGTGAACTAAGAGTGTGAAGGATAAAGGAGTCTCATTGAAGACTGAGTGAATAAATCAGGAAAGCTTCAGGTAACTCCACCAAGATTTATGAAATACTGACCGCCACCTACATCATCCCACATCTCCAAAACCCAACATCCTGTGGCCGCTAACAGGCAGGAATATACTTCACATGGGGGATCCCCCACTATTTGACAAGACTCTGAGCAATGTTTGAGGTTGGGGGTATTCTCGGGAAAGCTGGTATGTGGGTCTGTGTCTGCGAGAGCTTTGTTTCTGAGAACAAATGTGTGGACAGACAGCTGGGAGGGGCGGGTGTGGAGGGAGGGACAAGCCATGAGCCCTCCCATTGAGAGGAGGGGGTTTCCAGCTTTGCACTCTCTTCTTTGATGCCTGGCAAGTTCTTCATTGTGTTTGTTTCTCCTTTAGGGTCACAGCAGAAGCAAAGGTGGCAATCGTAGGGAGATACAGAGGGCTAATTCTCTGTCTACCTTTCTACCCTGCCATTCCTTCCTTTCGGCTGACAGCCATTCATCAGCCATTTTCTATTCTATTACTCTGAAGACAGCCTTCAGTGGCTACAAATAAATTGCCTTTCTGCCCATCTGCTCTCCATCCAAATGCAACTGGGAATGTGGACATTTGGGATGGAATATTCGGGGTCTTCGATTCAGGTGTGGATGGATGGAGAAGTCCCAATCATCTATGGTTTAAGATGTGGAATTAAAAGGCAGATGGAATTCGACAAGAGGTGAGTTAAGAACTTCATAGAGCCAAGGGCGAGTTCAAGAACAACTGAAAAAAAATATAATAAATAAATAAATAAGTAAAAGAAAGAGAAAAAATCCATACTTTTAGAAGATCCTAATATTAGAAATGTAAATTGAGCTCAATGAATGCCTTTCCCTGACTTTACCTCTCTGATGCCCAGAAGCATGCCTAGCTCAGGACCGGTAGAAGATGCTGTAGAAATTCTACATGATTATCCAAGGAGAGGTCACAGTAAGTGTAGTTTGGGTTAGCCCAGTGTCATATCTGTGCAGGTTTTTCTTTTCTGTCCTTTTGATGACAAAAGTGATTAGTCTGTTGGAAGGGACAATTTTTTAAAACACCTTTGCTAACTTCTTCAATGTAGTAAAGCTTGAATATTTGAAATTGGGACTCTTGAGTAAAAACTAATTTCAGGCCCATCAGTAAAAATCTGTGTTTCTGTAAACAAACCTCCTGAGGAACCACTTGTGTTTGCAACCGCTGAGGGGGAGGGGAGGGGACCTGTGTGTCTTTGTGCAGGGAGGGGTCTTCTGGGAGCTTGTGCACAGCTCCACTGCATTGCATGGTGTTGTCTGCTCCTGCGCCAGTGCTGGGTTCCTGTTGGGGGTGGTTTGGGCGGAAGTAGGGAGGAGGCTGTGCGTGTGTCATTGTCTCCCTGCTCTCCCTCCTTTTCCTCCCTCCATCTTAGTGGCGTCACGATTATTAATAAACCATTTCTCACTTAGCTCTGCAGATGTAAACACTTCACCAGAATTGCGCAGCTCTTGCGTGTGCTGTCCGACTCACGTAATTGGTGTGCTGGGGTTTGGAATTAGCTATGAGTACCTCATATTTAGATGTAAAATAAGTTAAAAATACCCTGATCGTCTGGAATTATGCTGTGGAATAAAAGGACGCCTGACGTTTCACAAAAAAAGTAATTAAAGGCTTGAGGGGGTGAGGAGGAGTTTGAGCACTATTTCCTGTTGACCCCCTCCTCAGTTAAACCCTCTTATCCACAGTGGCTCTGTCAGCCTATAGAGATCTGACTGTTTACATGGAGCCTCTTTAAGGAGAATCTGTGCAAGTTTTTATTTGAGAGATAAAGGCAGTGGCAGCTCAATGGAGGGGTTTGGGGTTGAGAGTATGGACATATGAATGTGAAATGTTTGGGAAGTAATCTTCCTCAAATCAAAAATGAACATGGGGGGCTTCCCTGTTGGTGCAGTTGTTGAGAGTCTGCCTGCCGATGCAGGAGACATGGGTTCGTGCCCCGGTCCAGGAAGATCCCACATGCCCCAGAGCGGCTGGGCCCGTGAGCCATGGCCACTGAGCCTGCATGTCCGGAGCCTGTGCTCCGCAACGGGAGAGGCCACAACAGTGAGAGGCCCACGTACCGAAAAAAAAAAAAAAAAAAAAGAACATGGGGACAGGGTATTCCCGGCACTTACTGCTTTTGACTATGAATGTGAAGTATTGGGAAGATTGTGTGGTACATTCTATGGGTTTAGATAAATGCCAAATGTCATATATCTGCTATTACAGTGTTATGCAGAATAGTTTCTCTGCCCTAAAAATCCCCACTGCTTCACCTAGTCAATCCTCCACCTTCCTGAACCCCTGGCACCACTGATCTATTTACTGTCTCTACAGAGAATGTTATATAAATGAAATTATACAGTATGTAGCCTTTTCAGACTGGCTTCTTTCGCTTGACAACATTTAAGTTTTCTCCATGTTTTTGCAGAGCTTGTTGGTTAATTTCTTTTTATCCTGAATAGTATTCCACTATATGGATATACCACTGTTCATTTATCCATTCACCCAAGGGCATCTTAATTGCTTCCAATTTTTACTGATTATGAGAAAAAGTTATGCAAACAGATGTGCAGGATTTGTATGAATATGAGTTTTCATATTGAAATCAATTGAATAAGTATGTAGGTATGGTAACTATATAGTAATACTATGGCTAGCTTTGTACTGTATGTTAATATTATGGCTAGATTTGTATGGTAATGATGGATTGTATGTAATACTATTACTAGCTTTGTGAGATGCCAAACTATCTTCCACAGTGTGCCATTTTGCTTCCTTGCCAAAAATGAATGAGAGTTTCTGTTGCTCTGAATCTTCAACCAAAATGTTGCCAGTTCTTTGGAATTTAGCCTTTCTAATTGATGTAATAGGATGTCATTGATGTTTTAATTTGCATTTTCCTAATGACAAATGATGCTGAGTATTTTGTTCTTATGCTAATTTTCCATCTGTATATCTTCTTTGATGAGGTGTCTTCTTAATCTTTGCCTTTTGAAAAATTGGGTTGATTTCTTCTTGTTGAATTTTAAGTTATCTTTGCATATTTGGGATATAAGTACTTTATATGATATGCATTTTTCATATTTTCTATCAGTATGTGGCTTGAATTGTCATTCTTTTAATAGTGTCTTTAACAAAACGGTTTTTAATTATGAAAAAGTCCAATTTATCAGTTTTTATTTCATTAAGCATGCCTTCGCTGTTGTATATTTAACAACTTGTCACTAAACTGTCACATAGATTTTCTCCTATGTATTATTCTAGAATTTTTAGTTTTGCAATAGGTCTATGATCCATTTTAAATTAATTTTTGTGTAAGGCATAGGTCTAGGATGTCCAATTATTCCAGCATCATTTATTAAAAGACTATCTTTTGTTGATTGGACTGTTTCTTGCCTTTGTCAAAAATTAGTAGACAGTGTTTATGTGGATCTCCTTCTGGGCTTTCTAATCTGTTCCATTGATCTAGGCCTACTTTTTTTTCCTTTTTTTGCCAGTACTACAATGTCTTGATTTCTGTAGCTCTGTATTAAGCTTTTAATCTGGTAGTGTGAGTCCTCCAACTTCACGCTTCCTCTTCATTTTTGTGTTGGCTCTTCTAAGTGGTTCTATGTGTTTTTATAGGCATTTAGAATAAGTTGGTTGGTACCCACAAAGTGGTTTCCTGGGATTTTAACTGGTATTTCATTGAATCTATAAAGCAAGTTGGGAAGAACTGACATTTTAGAAATACTGAACCTTCCAAACCATGAATAGTGGATACCTCTCCATTTATTTAATGTTTGCTTGATTTTTTTCATGACTCCAGTCATAGATATCCTATACATATTTATACCTAAGTACTTCATTTTGGGGCACTATTGTAGATAGTATTCTTTTTAAATTTGAAGTTTTAATAGTGAATTTTTTATTTAGAGGAAAGCAATTGTATCTTGCAACCTTTGTATGCTTGTTTATTAGTTCCAGAAACATTCTTGTAAATTCTTTGATAATTTCTACATAATCTTGTTATCTGTGAATAAACACTTCTCTATTTCTTCCTTTTCAATTTTAATTTTTATTTATTTATGTCTTATTTGTACTTATTTTGTCTTATTATACTTATTAGGATGTCCAGAACAGTTTTGAATAAGAGTGATGAGAGGACATTCTTGCCCTGTACCTGATCATAAAAGGAAATCATTTAGTCTCTCACCATTATGATGTATGATTTAGATTTTAGATGTAGATTTTTTTACATATATGCTTTATTAGGTTAGGAAATTCCTTTCTATTCCTAGATTTTTAAGAGTTTTATTATGATAGGTATTGAATTTTGTCAAATACTTTTAATGCTTCTATTAATAGGATCATATTTTTTTCTGATACAGACTGAATAGTCTGTTAATATGATCAATAACATTGATTGATTTACACATGTTGAATCTGTCTTGCCTTCCTGAAATTATTCTCCCCTGGTCACGCTATATAATCATATATGCATATTGCTGGATAACATTTTGTTAAGGATATTTGCATCTATGTTCATGAGAGATATTGGCTTTTAGTTTTCTTTTTTGCAATGCATTTGCCTGGTTTTGGTATTAGTGAAATGCTGTCCTTATAAAATGAGTTGGGAAATGCTCTCACTGCTTCTATTTTGGGGAAGATTTAATATAGGACTACTCAGGTTATCTATTTCTCCTTGACTGAGTTTTGGTAGTTGTCTCGTTCAAGTAATTCATCAATTTCACCTAAGTTATCAAATCTGCATGCATAGAATTCTCCATAGTATGTCCTTATTATCTTTTTAATGTCCATAGGATCAGAAGTGACTTTCTCTCTTTCATTTCTGATATTGTTTTTTCTTAATTAATTAATTAATTAATTTTATTTTTGGTTGTGTTGGGTCTTCATTGCTGCACATGAGCTTTCTCTAGTTGTGGTGAGTGGGGGCTACTCTTTGTTGTGGTGAACGGGCTTCTCATTGTGGTGGCTTCTCTTGTGGCAGAGCACAGGCTCTAGGCACATGGGCTTCAGTAGTTGTGGCTCATGGGTTTTGTTGCTCTGTGGCATGTGAGATCTTCCCAGATCAGGGCTTGAAACAGTGTCCCCTGCAGGCGGATTGTCAGGTGGATTCTTAACCACAACACCACCAGGAAAGTCCTCTGATATTGTTTATTTGTATCTTCTAACTGCCCTAGTTAGAGGTTTTCAAGAAACCATATTTGTGGTTTTCCACTGTAGTTCTTATCCTTGTTCTTTTATAGGTAATATATATTACTTCAAATATTTAGTTTCTCTATTCTCTCTTTTTTATCATTCTGGTATTCCAGTTATTAGAAGGTTATTCCTTTTAATATTGTCATACAGTTCTTGTATGTTCTATTCTTTTGTTGTTGTTGTTCGTTCTTTTTTTTTTCTCTCTGCGTTTCAGTCAGAAAGTTTCCATTGACTTATCTTCGAGTTCACTGATTCTTTCCTCTGCCATGCCTAAAGCCTGTATTGTTTGTTGTAGCTATAGGTATTAGAGGCTTAAAACCTCCTTTAGTGACCTTGTCTTTGTCTCCTCTTTTAGCTCTGGGAATCCTTATGTTTTACCATTTAGAATGAGTCTGTACCTTGCAGCTGTTTCAGCTGTAATATATTTATTTATACTGGGGCTGCTTTAGTGTGATCATAAGGTCTGGAAGCGGGGGCATTCCATAATCTTCTGAGTAAATATCAGCCTTTTCGTTTGCTTGTGTCTTAGGGCTGTGAGTTTCATGGAGTGTTTATGTTCTTCTTCTCTTAGTAAAGCTTCCTTCCACCCTATGGCTTGATGCCTACTCTCTTCACTGCTTACATATTCTGAATATATTTCCTTGAATCAGTGTTGACTATGGTTTTTGTTTTGTTTTGATTTTTCCTTAGGTGGGACAGTAAGGCTGGAGGGGGCTGGTGGGGAGAATAGTACCCTGCCCCGAGCTGGGATAAGGTTTCAGAACTGTGTCCAAGTGAAGTCCTTTCCCCTGGAGAATGACTACCTTATGGAGAAGGCTCTGGGTGTGTTTCATAATGGCTGCATCCCTCTCTCCCAGAAAGGGCTGAGTTGGGTATTTCAGAGATACTCTCTTTGGGAGGGAAATATGTGGGTTTACTTTAAGCCTTATTTCTTCTTCTAATTCAAGAAACTTTGTCTGACAAGTGAGCAGAAATGAAATAGTAAAGTCCTCCATGCCAATTATGGAGGAAATTGAACTCTCATATAATGCTAGTGGGAGTAAAAAGTGATTCAACCCCTTGGAGAAAATGTTTGGCAGTATTTAGTAAAACTAAATATACATATACTCTATAAACCAGCAAATTCCATCCTGACTACATACTCAAGAGAAATGATTGCTTATGTTCATCAAAAGACATTTATGGGCTTCCCTGGTGGCGCAGTGGTTGAGAGTCCACCTGCCGATGCAGGGGACACGGGTTCGTGCCCCGGTCTGTGCAGATCCCACATGCCGTGGAGCGGCTCGGCCCGTGGGCCATGGCCATTGAGCCTGTGCATCTGGAGCCTGTGCTCTGAGGCGGGAGAGGCCACAACAGTGAGAGGCCCGCGTACCGCAAAAAAAAAAAAAAAAAAAAAGACATTTACAACAATGTTGATAACAACTTCATTTATATTAGCCAAAAACTGGAAACAATCCTACTATCCAACAGCAGTACCATGGGGCAATAAACCATGCATAGTCACACAATGGAATAATGCACAGCAATGAAAAATTAAAATAAAACCATAGAGACCTGTAATAACAGGACTAATCTCATGAACAAAAATGTTGAATGAAAAGAATCACATATTGCATGATTCCGTTCATGGAAAGCTCAAAAACATTAAAAGCAAACCTATAATGTCAGAAGTTAGAATAATGCTTGGCTTGAGAAGGACACTAGCTAGACACAGAGGGACCTTCTGGGGCCATGGGAAATGCTTTATATCTTGGTCTAGGTGATGGTTATACTGTGGTTGTAACTTCATTAAGGTGTATATTTAATGTCTGTGTATTTACTGGATAAATATATCTGTTTAAAAATTAATAAAAATTAACTTTTGAGATTGGGGTTTGTGAGGTTGCAAGCCCAGCTCTGTGAAAATGAAGATGTGTATTAGTATGTGGGGGAAAGGCAACCAGTAGACCCTTTGGTCTAGGAGTCTTGGTGGAAGTCTGTCCTCTAATCTTTCTGCACTGAGGGTTTTTCTCTTCCCCCATCTCTTCACATTCATTGAACATGGTGGAGCCAGTTTCTTGCCAAGCCCTGCCTGCTCTCTATCTCTGATTTCATGGTTGTTAGTTTCATGGTGGCACCCAAGAGATGATCATAAGTGTTACTCCCCACAAAGTCTTCTCCTGCCAGAAAAAAAAAAGTGTAACCCTGGGATAGTATAGTTTGGTATGAGCTGTGGGTGCTCTAATTTGGGGATAGAATAAACATTTTTAAGTCCTGCTGTTTTGTTAACCTAACTAAGAATGAATGGTAGTTACTGAAATTTAGTAAATGGCAACTTAAGATCTGTTGGGGTAGGTGGGAAAATTGATTAAAGAGAAAAACAGAAAGAAAAAAAAACATGGTCAGAAATCTAAGCTCTGCTTGCTCACTGTTGACCCCATTCCTCATTTTCATCCTCTGATACCCCTTTCTAAATGTGGCACTCAGGATATCATTTATGAACTCATTGAATATATACCAAAATGTTTGCTTTGAGCTTGTCTTAGGAATGAGTGTCATGCCCTGCTGTGGGATGTGGCAGCTCTGGACTGGGAGGTGACCTTCTGAAGCATGATGACTCTTCATGTGCTAGAGGGCTTTCTTGGTACTGTATCCTCCTCTTAACTCTGCACACAGGCCTACTGGAAGGTGTAGAGAGTATGGTTGGAGGAGAAATAGAAAAATGATGGCTATTGTTAAAGAGCAGACAGAGGGTTTCTAGCACTGCCTTCTCCTTTTGCTTGGTTCTTGCTCCTGGTAAACTGTCACTGTAGATATAGACCAAGCAAGGCTCCCTGTATATATCCCCAGTCTGTCCACCTTCTGCCCTGTCCTGTGGATGAAACATGGGAACACCTCACACAAGGAAAAATCAAGTGACTGAGAAAACCCAGATAATATGTGATAATGACATGGAGTGAAAGGTGATGGGTGTTTGTTGTGTTTGTTAGTGGACAAGTAATACATTTGAGGAGCATAACTGAAGGAGAGCAGCTTTAATCCCCAAAATGGGAAGGGTACGCGTGTCTGGCACATTTTTCACTGAACATGGCTGGGTCCCAGATGGTTTCTCTGTGTACAGGGCAGAGACTTAAGATGGAGAGAGTAGATTTGAGTTATCTAATGTGCTACAATATTTTAACTGGATTAAGCAGATTATGAACAAAGGTTGGCACCAGAACTGTCAGGGGCCCAACTGTGTTTCTGAGATAAAAGCCCAGAGGGTTGCTTGAGGGTTTGAGAGTGATGCAAGGAGAGAGGAGGGTTTGGTGTGGGTACATGAGATCTCTCCCTTTGACTCCTGGAGGCAAAGAGGAGAGAGACAATGCCTGTTCACTTGTCTCCTTTCTCTGCCTAACCCCTCCTTTAAAAAAATAATATTGAGAAAAGGGAACACTCTTGCACTGCTGGTGGGAATGTGAATTGGTACAGCCTCTATGGAGAACAGTATGGAGGTTCCTTAAAAAACTAAAAATAGAACTACCATATGACCCAGCAATCCCACTACTAGGCATATACCCTGAGAAAACCTTAATTCTAAAAGAGACATGTACCAAAATGTTCATTGCAACTCTATTCACAATAGCCTGGAGATGGAAACAACCTAAGTGTCCATTATCGGATGAATGGATAAAGAAGATGTGGCACATATATACAATGGAATATTACTCAGCCATAAAAAGAAACAAAATTGAGCTATTTGTAATGAGGTGGATAGACCTAGAGTCTGTCATACAGAGTGAAGGAAGTCAGAAAGAGAAAGACATATACTGTATGCTAACACATATATATGGAATTTAAGGAAAAAAATGTCATGAAGAACCTAGGGGTAAAACAGGAATAAAGACACAGACCTACTTGAGAATGGACTTGAGGATATGGGGAGAGGGAAGGGTAAGCTATGACAAAGTGAGAGAGAGGCATGGACATATGCACACTACCAAATGTAAGGTAGATAGCTAGTGGGAGGCAGCTGCATAGCACAGATCAGCTCAGTGTTTTGTGACTGCCTGGAGGGGAGGGATAGGGAGGGTGGGAGAGAGAGAGATGCAAGAGAGAAGGGATATGGGAACAGATGTATATGTATGACTGATTCACTTTGTTATAAAGCAGAAACTAAATAATAATAATAATAATAAATGTAAAAAAATAATAATATTGAAGTATAGTTATTTAGTGTTGTGTTAATTTCTGCTGTACAGTAAAGTGATTCAGTTATACATATATATGTATGTACACATTATTATTCATATTCTTTTCCATTATGGTTTATCACAGGATATCAAATATAGTTCCCCGTGCTATACAGTAGAGTTTGTTGTTTATCCATTCTCTATATAATAGTTTGCATCTGCTAATCCCAAACTCCCAATCCATCCCTCCCCACCCACTCTCCCCCTCACAACCACAAATCTGTTCCCTATGTCTGTGAGTCTGTTTGTTTCATAGATAAGTTTATTTGTGTCATATTTTAGATTCCATATATAAATATTATATGGTATTTGTCTTTCTCTTTCTGACTTACTTCACTTAGTATGATAATCTCTAGGTCCATCCATGTTGCTGCAAATGGCATTATTTCATTCTTTTTATGGCTGAGTAATATTCCATTGTATATATGTACTACATCTTCTTTATCCATTCATCTGTCGATGGACATCTAGGTTGCTTCCATGTTTTGGCTATTGTAAATAATGCTGCTATGTATATAGGGCTGACCCCTCCTGTTTTGAGCTCATATTTATCACTGGACCAGTGGGACTTTAAAAAAAAAAAACAGTCCTTACAGACAGAGTCCTAAGTGTTACAAATGTGACTTCAGATTAATTCCCTCAGTCGTCCCTCACATTTCCATTTCCACATGAAACATGACTGCAGGTGTCCAAGTTTGTCTTGGGTTACTGCATAGGCATAAGATAAGATTATTCACCATGACAATCTATGAAAAAAGATTTTCATTGGTGAGACAGCTACACTTTCATACAGATTGGATTAAGGTCCATGAGACTAAAATTTCAGGAGGACTGAATGGAGATATAAAGCCCACCTAAAAGATGTGTGCTCTGCTCCCCCATGGTCATGTTCTTCATCCTGGCCTGCTGCTGCCCAGATATTTTCTCTAAGCAGAGGCAGAGAAGAGGGGTTGAGGAGACTGTATGTGTGACTCATCCTAGCCCAAGGCAATGTGTCTGAAATTGTATTCACAGTGTTGTAAATTGTTACTGACAAGACCTGGTCTCCATAGCCGTCCCTGACAGGGTAAATGCTTGTATTTGGTGGCATCAGGAAGCCATTCTGAAGCCTGGGCTAAGGAAGTACAGCAATCAACCAACGAGGAAGGGTCTTGATCCAACTCTCTGTTCCTACTGCCGGTTCCAAAATCACTACCTGGCAGAGGAGGGGATACAGTGCTGAAAACCAGCTGTGTAAGTCAGACTGCAACAGAAACACATTTTTTTTAACCATCTCTCCATTTATTTTTTATTCTTTTATTTTTATTTAGTTTTATTTTTAACATATTTATTGGACTATAATTGATTTACAATGGTGTGTTAGTTTCTGCCTTATAACAAAGTGAATCAGCTATACATATACATACATCCCCATATCTCTTCCCTTCTGCATCACCCTGCCTCCCACACTCCCTATCCCACCCACCTGTGCAGGTGGTCACAAAGCACCAAGCTGATCTCCCTATGCTACGTGGCTGCTTCCCACCAGCTATCTATTCTACGCTTGGTAGTGTATATATGTCCATGCTACTCTCTCACCCTGTCACAGCCTACTCTTCCCCCTCCCCATATCCTCAAGTCCATTCTCTAGTAGGTCTGTCTCTTTATTCCCGTCTTGCCCCTAGGTTCTTCATGACCATTTTCCCCCCTTAGATTCCATATATATGTGTTAGCATACAGTATTTGTTTTTATCTTTCTAACTTACTTCACTCTGTATGACAGATTCTAGGTCCTTCGACCTCACTACAAATAACACAATTTCATTTCTTTTTGTGGCTGAGTACTGTTCCATTGTATATATGTGCCATATCTTCTTTATCCATTCATCTGTTGATGGACACTTGGATTTCTTCCATTCCCTGGCTATAGTAAATAGAGCTGCAATGAACATTTTGGTACATGACTCTTTTTTTTTTTTTTTTTTTTTTTTTTTTTTGCCGTACGCGGGCCTCTCACCGTTGTGGCCTCTCCCGTTGCGGAGCACAGGATCCGGACGTGCAGGCCCAGCGGCCATGGCTCACGGGCCCAGCCGCTCCACGGCATGTGGGATCTTCCCGGACCGGGGCTCGAACCCACATCCCCTGCATCGGCAGGCGGACTCTCAACCACTGCGCCACCAGGGAAGCCCCCATGACTCTTTTTGAATTATGGTTTTCTCAGGGTATATGCCCAGTAATGAGATTGCTGGGTCATATGGTAGTTCTAATTTTAATTTTCTCAGGAACCTCTACACTGTTCTGCATAGTGGCTGTATCAACCTACATTCCCACCAACAGTGCAAGAGAGTTCCCTTTTCTCCACACACTCTCCAGCATCTATTCTTTCTAGATATTTTGATGATGGTCATTCTGACCGGTGTGAGATGATATCTCATTGTAGTTTTGACTTGCATTTCACTAATGATTAATGATGTTGAGCATTCTTTCATGTGTTTGTTAGCAATCTGTATATCTTCTTTGGAGAAATGTCTATTCAGGTCTTTGGCCCATTTTGGGATTGGATTATTTGTTTTTTGATATTGAGCTGCATGAGCTGCTTGTAAATTTTAGAGATTAATCCTTTGTCAGTTGCTTCATTTGTAAATATTTTCTCCCATTCTGAGGGTTGCCTTTTCATCTTGTTTATCGTATCCTTTGCTGTGCAAAAGCTTTTAAGTTTCATTAGGTCCCATTTGCTTATTTTTGTTTTTATTTCCATTTCTCTAGGAGGTGGGTCAAAAGGGATCTTGCTGTGATTTATGTCATAGTCTGTTCTGCCTATGTTTTCCTCTAAGAGTTTTATAGTGTCTGGCCTTCTATTTAGGTCTTTAATCCACTTTGAGTTTATTTTTGTGTGTGGTGTTAGGGAGTGTTTTAATTTCATACTTTTACATGTACCTCTCCAGTTTTCCAAGGACCAATTATTGAAAAGGCTGTCTTTTCTCCACTGTATATTCTTGTCTCCTTTGTCAAACGTAAGGTGGCCATATTGCATGGGTTTATCTCTGGGCTTTCTATCCTGTTCCACTGATCTATATTTCTGTTTTTGTGCCAGTACCATACTGTCTTGATTACTGTAGCTTTGTAATATAACCTGAAGTCTGGGAGCCTGATTCCTCCAGCTCCGTTTTTATTTCTCAAGATTGCTTTGGCTATTCGGGGTCTTTTGTGTTTCCATACAAATTGTGAAATTTTTGGTCCTAGTTCTGTGAAAAATGCCAGTGGTAGTTTGATAGGGATTGCACTGAATCTGTAGATCGCTTTGGGTAGTAGAGTCATTTTCACAATGTTGATTCTTCCAATCCAAGAACATGGTATATCTCTGCATCTGTTTGTATCATCTTTATTGTCTTTCATCAGTGTCTTATAATTTTCTGCATACAGGTCTTTTGTCTCCTTAGGTAGGTTTATTCCCAGATATTTTATTATTTTTGTTGCAGTGGTAAATCAAATTGTTTTCTTAATTTCACTTTCAGATTTTTCATCAATAGTGCATAGGAATGTTAGAGATTTCTGTGCATTAACTTGTATCCTGCAACTTTATCAAATTCATTGAATAGTTCTAGTAGTTTTCTGGTAGGATCTTTAGGACTCTCTATGTATAGTATCATGTCATCTGCAAACAGTGACAGCTTTACTTCTTCTTTTCCGATTTGGATTCCTTTTATTTCTTTTTCTTCTCGGATTGCTGTGGCTAAAACTTCCAAAACTATGTTGAATAATAGTCGTGAGAGTGGGCAACCTTGTCTTTTTCCTGATCTTAGTGGAAATGGTTTCAATTTTTCACCATTGAGGATGATGTAGCCTGTGGGTGTCTCATATATGGCCCTTATTATGTTGATGAAAGATCCCTCTATGCCTACTTTCTGCAGGGTTTTTAGCATAAATCGGTGTTGAATTTTGTCAGAAGATTTCTCTGCATCTATTGAGATGATCATATGTTTATTTTCCTTCAGTTTCTTAATATGATGTATCACATTGACTGATTTGTATATATTGAAGAACCCGTGCATTCCTGGGATAAACTCCACTTGATCATAATCTATGATCCTTTACATGTGCTGTTGGTTTCTGTTTGCTAGTATTTTGTTGAGGATTTTTGCAACTAAGTTCATCAGTGATATTGGTCTGTAGTTTTCTTTCTTTGTGACATCTTCGTCTGGCTTTGGTATCAGCTTGATGGTAGCCTTGTAGAATGAGTTTGGGAGTGTTCCTCTCTCTGCTATATTTTGGAAGAGTTTGAGAAGGATAGGTGTTAGCCCTTCCCTACATGTTTGATAGAATTTGCCTGTGAAGCCATCTGGTCCTGGGCTTTTGTTGGAAGAATTTTAATCACAGTTTCAATATCAGCACTTGTGATTGGTCTGTTCGTATTATCTATTTCTTCCTGGTTCAGTCTCAGCAGGTTGTGCATTTCTAAGAATTTGTCCATTTCTTCCAGGTTGTCCATTTTATTGGCATAGCATTGCTTGTAGTAATCTCTCATGATCTTTTGTATTTCTGCATTGTCAGCTGTTACTTCTTCTTTTTCATTTCTAATTCTATTGAGTTGAGTCTTCCTTTTTTTCTTGATGAGTCTAGCTAATGGTTTATCAATTTTGTTTATCTTCTCAAAGTACCAGGTTTTTGTTTTATTGATCTTTCCTCTCATTTCCTTCATTTCTTTTTCATTTATTTCTGATATGATCTTTATGATTTCTTTCCTTCTGCTAACCTTGGTGGGGTTTTTTGTCCTTCTGTCTCTAATTGCTTTAAGTGTAAGATTAGGTTTTTTATTTGAGACATTTCTTGTTTCTTAAGGTAGGTTTATATTAGTATAAACTTCCATCTTAGAACTGCATTTGCTGCATCCCATAGGTTTTGGGTCTTCATGTCTCCTTTGTCATTTGTTTCTAGGTATTTTTTGATTTCCTCTTTGATTTCTTCAGTGATCTCTTGGTTATTAAGTAGTGTATTGTTTAGTCTCCATGTGTTTGTATTTTTTACTGATTTTTTCCTGTAATTGATATGTAGTCTCATAGCGTTGTGGTCAGAAAAGATACTTGAAACAGTTTTAATTTTCTTAACTTTACCAAGGTTTCTTTTGTGACCCAAGGTATGATCTACCCTGGAGAATGTTCCATTAGCACTTGAGAAGAATGTGTATTCTGTTGTTTATGGATGGAATGTCCTATAAATATCAATTAAGTCCATCTTGTTTAATGTATCATTTAAAGCTTGTGTTTCCTCATTTATTTTAATTTTGGATGATCTCTCCATTCATGAAATTGGGGTGTGAAAGTCCCCTACTATGATTGTGTTACTGTTGATTTCCCCTTTTATGGCTGTTAGTATTTGCATTATGTACTGAGGTGTTCCTATGTTTGGTGCATAAATATTTACAATTGCTATATTTTCTTCTTGGATTGATCCCTTCATCATTATGTAGTGTCCTTCTTTGCCTCTTGCAATAGTCTTTATTTTAAAGTCTATTTTGTCTGATATAAGAATTTCTACTCCAGCTTTTTTTTTTTTTTATTTCCATGTGCATGGAATATCTTTTTCCATCCCCTCACTTTCAGTCTGTATGTGTCCTCAGGTCTGAAGTGGGTCTCTTGTGGACAGCATATATACATGTCTTGTTTCTGTTTCCATTCAGCCAGTCTATGTCTTTTGGTTGGAGCATTTAATCCATTTACATTTAAGGTAATTATCCATATGTATGTTCCTATTACCATTTTCTTAATTGTTTTGTGTTTGTTATTGTATGTCTTTTCTTTCTCTTGTGTTTCTTGCCTAGAGAAGTTACTTTAGCATTTGTTGTAAAGCTGGTTTGGTGGTGTTGAATTCTCCTAGCTTTGCTTGTCTGTAAAAGTTTTAATTTCTCCATCAAATCTGAATGAGATCCTTGCTGGGTAGAGTAATCTTGGTTGTAGGTTTTTCCCTTTCATCACTTTAAATATGTCCTGCCACTCCCTTCTGGCTTGCAGATTTTCTGCTGAAAGATCAGCTGTTAACCTTATGGGGATTCCCTTGTGTGTTATTTGTTGTTTTTCCCTTGCTGCTTTTAATATTTGTTCTTTGTAGTTAATTTTTGATAGTTTGATTAATATGTGTCTTGGCCTGTTTCTCCTTGGATTTCTCCTGTATGGGACTCTCTGTGCTTCCTGGATTGATTAACTATTTACTTTCCCTTATTAAGGAAGTGTTCAACTATAATCTCTTGAAATATTTTCTCAATTCCTTTCTTTTACTCTTCTTCTTCTGGGACCCCTATAATTCGAATGTTGGTGCATTTAATGTTGTCCCAGAGGTCTCTGAGACCGTCCTCAATTCTTTTTTTTTTTTTTTTTTTTGCGTTGTGTTGGCCTCTCAATTTTGTTGCCTCTCCCATTGTGGAGTACAGGTTCCAGATGCACAGGCTCAGCAGCCACGGCTTACAGGCCCAGCCACTCCACGGCATGTGGGATCCTCCCAGTCTGGGGCACAAACCCGTGTCCCCTGCATCAGCAGGCAGACTCTCAACCACTCCACCACCAGGGAATCCCTGTTCTCAATTCTTTTCATTCTTTTTCCTTTATTCTGCTCTGCAGTTGTTATTTCCATTTTAACTTCCAGGTCACTTATCCATTCTTCTGCCTCAGTTATTCTGCTATTGATCCCTTCTAGAGAATTTTTAATTTCATTTATTGTTTTGTTCATCACTGTTTGTTTGCTCTTTAGTTCTTCTAGTTCATTGTTAAACGTTTCTTGTATATTCTTCATTCTATTTCCAATATTTTGGATCATCTTTACTACAATTATTCTGAATTCGTTTTCAAATACAGTGCCTCTTTTCTCATTTGTTAGGTTCGGTGGGTTTTGGTCTTCCTCCTTCATTTGCTGTGTGTTTCTGTCTTCTCATTTTGCTTAACTTCCTGTGTTTGGGGTCTCCTTTTCGCAGGCTGCAGGTTAGTAGTTCCTGTTGTTTTTGGTGTCTGTCACCAGTGGCTAAGGTTGGTTCAGTGCATTTTGTAGGCTTCCTGGTGGAAGGGACTAGTGCCTGTGTTCTGGTGGATGAGGCTGGATCTTGCGTTTGTGGTGGGCAGGTCCACTTCTGGTGGTGTGTTTTGGGGTGTCTGTGTCCTTATTATGATTTTAGGCAGCCTCTCTGCTAATGGACGGGGTTATGTTCCTGTCTTACTAGTTGTTTATCATAGGGTGTCGAGTAATGTAGCTTGCTGGATGTTGAGTGGAGTTGGGTTTTGGAGTTGAGATGGAGATATCTGGGAGATTTTTCCCATTTGATATTATGTGGAGCTGGGAGGTCTCTTGTGGACCAGTGTCCTGAACTTATCTCTTCCACGTCAGAGGCACAGCCCTGACACCTGGCTGGAACACCAAGAGCCTTTCATCCACACAGCTCAAAATAAAAGGGAGAAAAAAAGAAAGAAGATAAAATAAAATAAAGTTATTTAACTAAAAAATAATTATTAAGAAAAAATATTTTTAAGTTAAAAAGAAAAACATAAAAACACCAGACAGACAGAACCCTATGACAAATGGTAAAAGCAAAGCTATACAGACAAAATCACACACAGAAGGTTAGACATACACACTCACAAAAACAGAAAAAAGGGAAAATATATATATATATATCTTTGCTCCCAAAGTCCACCTCCTCAATATTGGATGATTCATTGTCTATTCAGGTATTCCGCAGATGCAGGGTATATAAAGTTGATTGTGGAGATTTAATCCTCTGCTCCTGAGGATGCTGGGAGAAATTTCCCTTTCTCTTCTTTGTTCACACAGCTCCCAGTGTTCAGCTTTGGATTTGGCCCCTTCTCTGCGTGCAGGTCACCTGAGGGCATCTATTTTTCCCTCACACAAGTCGGGGTTAAAGGAGCAGCTGATTCGGGGGTTCTGAATCATTCAGGCCTGGGGGAGGGAGGGGTATGGATGTGGGGCTAGCCTGTGGCAGCAGAGGCTGGCATGACGTTCCACCAGCCTGAGGTGCACCATGCGTTCTTCCGGGGAAATTGTCCCTGCATCACGGGACCCTGGCAGTGGCGGGCTGCACAGGCTCCCGGGAGGGGAGGTGTGGATAGTGACCTGTGCTTGCACACAGGTTTCTTGGTGGCTGCAGCAGCAGCCTTAGCGTCCCATGCCCGTCTCTAGGGTCCGCGATGATAGCCGCGGCTCACGCCCTTCTCTGGACCTCCTTTAAGCAGCTCTGTCAATCTCCTCTCCACACGTACCAGGAATCAAAGAGGCAAGAAAAAGTCTCTTGCCTCTTCGGCAGCTCCAGACTTTCTCCCGGACTCCCTCCCAGCTAGTCGTGGCACACTAGCCCCCTTCAGGCTGTGTTCACATAGCCAACCCCAGTCCTTTCTCTGGGATCTGATCTCTGAAGCCCGAGCCTCAGCTCCCAGCCCCCACCCGCCCTGGCGAGTGAGCAGACAAGCCTTTCATGCTGGTGACTGCTAGTTGACACTGATCCCCTGTGCAGTAATCTCTCCGCTTTGCCGTCTGCACCCGTGTTGCTGTGCTGTCCTCTGTGGCTCTGATGCTCCCCTGCCTCGGCCACTCGCAGTCTCCACTGTGAAGGGGCTTCCTAGTGTGTGGAAAACTTTCCTCCTTCACAGCTCCCTCCCAGAGGTGCAGGCCCCATCCCTATTCTTTTGCCTCTGGTTTTTCTTTTTTCTTTTTCCCTAGCCTGGTACATGGGGAGTTTCTTGCCTTTTGTGAGGTCTGAGGTCTTCTGCCAGCATTCAGAAGGTGTCCTGTAGGAGTAGTTCCACATGTAGATGTATTTCTTATGTATTTGTGGAGAGGAAGGTGATCTCCGCGTCTTAGTCTTCCGCCATCTTGAAGCTCCTCTGAGACACTTTTAAATTGGTGTCCTTTTATAAAAACATTATTTTCAGGTAAAACTATGTGGAGTTATGATTCTGAAAACTTTGATTGACAATTTGTGTGTGGGAACACATGAGTTTTGAGGAGACAAGACAAGTGGGTTTTGCCCTGGGCTGGGCAGGGTCTTCCTTATGCTTGACCACTTTTCTGTTGCACTATAGAGCCCTTTTCCTGCTTTTGGTTCCTTACAGTGGGGTGAGGTAAAAAATAGGTGCCTTTTCATGTCATAGGGTTTCCCAGGAGCATGCCTCTTTTCTGTACTGTGCCTGCTTTGATTCACTGAAAAGGAAAAGAGGTAAAGTGACTATTAGTTTGTTTTAGAAAAGAAAAGTTGCAAAGATAGTACTGAGATTTCCCATATACTGCACCCCCACTTTCACCTATTGCTAACATATTGAATTAGTTTAGAACCTTTGTCACAGCTAATGCACCAATACTCATACATTACTAATGACTAAAGTTTATTGATGTTACCTTAGTTATTTTTTATTGTACATCAGCTTTATCTTTTTATTATATTTTCTGTTTTTCTCCCCTAGTTGCTGGATAAAATCCATACAAATGAAATATTGACTCACTCAATAAATAATGATGAAAAGGTAAATTCATTTTACAGAGAAGCCAGTACATGTAAGACATCATCTTGAAGATATTACCTCAGTTTTTACCTGTTGTCCTTTTCTTGTTCCAGGATACCATCCCGGACACTACACAACATTTATTCATCATGTATCTTAGGCTCTTCTTGACTGTGATATTTTCTCAACTTTTGGTGACCTTGACAGTTTTGAGTAGTACTGATCAGGTATTTTGCAGAAAGTCCCTCTATTGGAACTTAACTGCTCTTTTCCTCATGATTAGGTGGAGTTTATGGGTTTGGGGAAGAAGACTACAGAGGGAATCTGCCATCTCCACTACAACATATTAAGGGCACATGTGATTTACCATTATTGGCATTGACCTCCATCACCTGGCCTAGATAGTGTTTGTCAAGCTTCCCCACTCCGTTACTCTTTCAACCTCCTTGGATACTATAATCTTTAGAAAGAAGTCACTGTGGGCAGCCCACATAAGGGATAGGGAGTTATGCTTCCTCTCCTTGAGGGTGGAACAACTATATAAATTATCTGAAATTCTTTTGCACACAGCTCTCATTTTAAATCTCTGATCCCGAGAACCCCTGAGAGATACAGGCTATCAAGTGTTAGCTAATAAAAATCATGATGTTTAATTGTAAGTCTCTTATATAACCTGGTATCAAGTCTTATATTAGTTAAAATTGATATGCTTTAATTCCTGAGGGAGAGACTGGTAGCAGGTATCTGGAAGAGTGTTTGGGGAGCTGAAGTGGGGCAGAGATTTTACAGAACCCACTCACTAACCGTGGGCACAGTTGGGTTACCTTGAGTGCCATAATCTTCTCCTCAAAGCGTGGAAGAGAGAGAAGAAGGCTGTGAAGGGGAAGATGGACAGGTATTTGGGTCTGGGGGTAAGAAGACTTTGAAGGGAGTTGTGATGGTCAGGATGCTGAGACCCTAATGAAGTAAGGAAAATATCCAAAGACAGTGTCCAGCACAGAGCTGGGTTGTGTGAAAGTCCATTCTCTCAGAGGGAAATCTTGGTTTCCATTATCTTTAAAATGCACATATACTTAATGCATCTACAGGATGTAACTAGTCTCCCATGGTGGTCGTTGTCCTCTTTGTGTGCCTCCAGCTCAGATACCCCACGCAGTGCTGCCCTTCTCATATGGAAAATCACTCAGGATTTCTCACCACCCATTTTTTCCCCTGAGATTAAAAAATTACAGAGAGAGGCCAGGATGTCTGACCCTTGAGCTGTATGACAAAATGAGGTAAAAAAGACCTCTTTTCTCAGACTTTGTTCCTGAAAACAAAGCTGAACAAATGAAGTATATGACATTTATATTAGTCAGCTTTCATTACATTATACTGCAGTATCAAAGACTCCTGAAATTTCACTGACTTACAATCAAAACATTATTTTTTGCTAATGTATACACCAGCAGAGGTCAAGTTTTGTGTTATGTATCTTCTGAGACCCAGGCAGAATTCACATCACATTCTTTTTAAAAAAATTTTTATTGAAGTATAGTTGATTTAACACATCACATTCTTATAGCAGAAAGAAGAGAAACCCTACATCCTTGGATGGGTCTTCAAGTGTCTTGTTGGATATGGCATTCACTGCTTCAGCTCACATTCCAAAGGCAGTACAATGGCAAAACCCAATATTTATGGCACATAGAATATATCCTATTTTGCAGGGAGGTGGGAAAGGAACAATTGGGAACTACAGTGGAATCTGCCACAATCCAACTCTTGTTGGATTCCCTCAAGTACGCAGAATTCACTCCTTCTAAGTGAAATCTCCAAAGTGACATTCATCGTATTCTCAGACTTAAAAAGTCCCAAATCTCATGATAGCACTTTACACTGTGTTAATTCTTCATCATCCAGAGATAGAAAAAGATAATCTGTCTGTTCCTCACACAATCAACTATATCGGTGCAGGATCATCTCAATAAATATTCTCCTTCAGAAAGGGGTAAATTGGGATGCACTCAGCTTAAATCACAGGAATTCTGAAATCCTTCTTAATGGACATTAGGTGTCCCCTCACCTCCAGCTAATCCGTAGACAATCTTCTTTCACTAGTCCCAGTGTCTGTTCTCCTGGAGCAGATATCCAGTCTCTGTGGTTCTTGGCCCTACCCTCTGAGAGTCCATAATTCTCCATCACCCTCTTTGGCCACATTGGAATAGGGTGTTAAAGAATATTCCCTCTTTGGGGGTGAACAGAATATTGGAGACCCAAAGGTCATTTTAAGTCTCAAACATCCACAGGCTATTTTAATATAGGCTGGTGGCTCTTTGACAGCACAACTCTCTCAAAACATAGTTAGCTTTTATTTTGTATGATTCCAATGTGCCTATAGCCACACTGACAGTTCTTTCCAAGTCATGCTCCACTTGTAGCTTAGAGTAATCTGAGGTAAATTGATGTAAGTTTAGGCAATTGGGCTTCTGAGAAAGAGTCACACTTTTAGTATTTTTTGTTCCCTGAGACATTTTGAAAAACTGAAATTGTTGACCGAATTTCCCTTTATTCAATTCAGAGGTTGTAAAAAAGAGTGTGAAGCCAAGCCCTTGATTTGGTCTTTACTACAATGTTGAGTTTTGATTTTTTTTTCTAACTTCACCTTTCATTGTTTGGAGAGATAAGCAATCCCATCTTTCAACCTTGCTATCAAATCAACAGGTTATTTTCTGAAATATCTTTTTCTTATTATACCTTTTCTAGTAACTGATAACAGCCAAGTCATGCCAGTTACCTTCACATTCCCAATCTGATTGCTTAATCCCAAATGTTTATCCCAAGTTATCATACACAACAATATTAACAAATGTTTTTTCAATAAAAACATGGGTCACAATATTTTCTAGGCATCAATAACAACTTTGTACTAACTCTTGTCTGGGACTGTTATAAATATTTTAGTTTTTCGTTCTGGTGGCACCTCATAGCCAGTGGATTCATTTGTTCATTTAGTTTTCACTAAGTTATTGTTATGGTAAGAAATGAGCTAAACATCTCTGGTACTCATAAATACAAATATTTTATTTAAAAATTATTTATTTTTAAAATTTTTATTGGAATATAGTTGATTTACAATGTTGTGTTAGTTTCTGCTGTACAGCAAAGTGAATCAGTTATACATATACATATATCCACTCTTTTTTTAAACATCTTTATTGGAGTATAATTGCTTTACACTGGTATATTAGTTTCTGCTTTATAACAACGTGAATCAGTTATATATATATACATATGTTCCCATATCTCTTCCCTCTTGCCTCTCCCTCCCTCCCACCCTCTATATCCCACCCCTCTAGGTGGTCACAAACCCCCTAGCTGATCTCCCTGTGCTATGCAGCTTCTTCCCACTAGCTATCTATTTTACATTTGGTAGTGTATATATGTCCATGTCACTCTCTCACTTTGTCACAGCTTACCCTTCCCCCTCCCCATATCCTCAAGTCCATGCTCTAGTAGGTTTGTGTCTTTATTCCCATCTTACCCCTAGGTACTTCTTGACCTTTTTTTTTTCTTAGATTCCATATATATGTGTTAGCATATGGTATTTGCTTTTCTCTTTCTGACATACTTCACTCTGTATGACAGACTCTAAGTCCATCCACCTCACTACAAATAACTCAATTTCGTTTCTTTTTATGGCTGAGTAATATTCCATTGTATATATGTGCCACATCTTCTTTATTCATTCATCTATTGATGGACACTTAGGTTGCTTCCATATCCTGGCTATAGTGTTGCAATGAACATTTTGGTATATGACTCTTTTTGAATTATGGTTTTCTCAGGGTATATGCCCAGTAGTGGGATTGCTGGGTCGTATGGTAGTTCTATTTTTAGTTTTTTAAAGAACCTCCATACTCTTCTCCATAGTGGCTGTATCAATTTACATTCCCACCAACAGTGCAAGAGTGTTCCCTTTTCTCAACACCCTCTCCAGCACTTATTGTTTCTAGATTTTTTGATGATGACCATTCTGACTGGTGTGAGATGATATCTCATTGTAGTTTTGATTTGAACTTCTCTAATGATTAATGATATTGAGCATTCTTTCATGTGTTTGTTGTCAATCTGTATATCTTCTTTGGAGAAATATCTATTTAGGTCTTCTGACCATTTTTGAATTGGGTTGTTTGTTTTTTGTTATTGAGCTGCATGAGCTGCTTGTAAATTTTGGAGATTAATCCTGTGTCAGTCGCTTCATTTGCAAATATTTTCTCCTATTCTGAGGGTTGTCTTTTGGTCTTGTTTATGGTTTCCTTTGTTGTGCAAAAGCTTTTAAGTTTCCTTAGGTCCCATTTGTTTATTTTTGTTTTTATTTCCATTTCTCTAGGAGGTGGGTCAAAAAGGATCTTGCTGTGATTTTTGTCATAGAATGTTCTGCCTATGTTTTCCTCTAAGAGTTTTATCCACTCTTTTAAAGAGTCTTTTTCCATATAGGTCATTACAGACTGTTGAGAAGAGTCCCCTGTGCTATACAGTAGGCCCTTATTATTTATTTATTTTATATATCGTAGTGTGTATATGTCAATCCCAATCTCCTAATTGATCCCTCCTCCCCACCCCGCTTTCTCCCCTGACAAACATTATTTTCTGGTTCACATGAATATTGCAGTTCCTCACATGTCTTCTTTATTCTGGGACCCAGGATGAAGGACTTGCCTTTCTGGTGGCAAGAGGAAAAAAGCAATCACAGGAGCCCATGATGGATCCCAGGCTGATGCTTGGGTGTGACATCCCTCACTTCTGCTCACATTCCAAGAGCAAGTCACATGTCTACACATTGGATGGGGCAATAAAATATTCTTATAGGGAAGTGGGAGTCAGTAAGTGGTACCAATAATACAATCTGCTGCCATGGGAGAGGGAATCAAGGAGGAAGTGCCTGTTCATGATATATCTCCACAGAACCTACATGATATTAGGTATACCCTGTGCCTCCCCCACATTTGTCCCCTTCAGGTTGTATTCACCAGAGTCTGGGGTTGGATCACCAAAGACAGCTGATAGATCTTGCCCTCTTCTGTCTGCCTGCCACTCCTAAATAGATTTCTTTGCACCTGTATTCCCCACTTCTTTATTTTATTTTAGTTTTTCTAAAGGAAAAAGGGAAGAATGAGACTGGGGATGCATGGAAAAAAAAAGAAGGAGCATCTCATTGCCTTTCCCTCCTTTCTGGAATTGATGTACCCTAATAGACCTTTTTCTATACTGTTGCTATGGAGATAGAGCAAAATATGGCTCAACATTTACCACCTGTTTCCCTGTCGACATGCATTGTAGTCACTGGGCTTTGAAATGGATTAAGCTGATCTCTGACGAAGGTGCCTATGGTGCTCACAAAAATACTCTGAAAATCAGTGATTTAAATAATTCATGAAGTATGGAATTGTATATAGAGTAAGCTAACAGTTGTGAAAAAATAAGGAAACATTAGCAAATTCCCATGAAGAAAAGGCTTATGCCTTATGAAGAGCACAGGCCTCACAATACAAACTGTGTCTTCATCCCATGTGCTCATTCCTAGAAGCATTTTTCTGGCTTCAGGATGGGGCAGCTGCTGAGGACATGTTATGTGATTCACACTTTTACAAGCCAAAACATGTAAAACTGGGGTCAGGTTTTTTTTTTTTTTAAGTGGTCCTTCATGCAAAGCAATGTTCAGGTCTATTTGTTCATGTTTGGCTACAGAGGACAATGTTTAGAAACAGGTACATGGAGGACATGTAGGGGTAAGGGGCAAAGGAGAGCTCCTGAGTCTGTCTGGAGTCCACATAGCTTTTTGTTTGCACCGTGAACATTCTTTCTACCCACAGACAGCCTTGCCTGTCTCCAGAAAAACAGGTGGGATTGTCTCCAGGAAGGTGTTAGCTGAGATCACAGTCTCATAAAGGTTATTTTAACTTGCCAATTTGGAAGAACAATATCTTGAATTAACCTGTTCTGGTATCCTTTAAAAATGATTTTTCTGAACACTGAAAAAATTGCACTAGCATATTACTCTTGATATTCATTCAAACAATATAGTCTATTTCTTAGCCATATCTGTCTCAAACACCATTCTCTGGTATTTTAGAAACATATGTGTGTGTGTGTGTATATATATATATATATATATATATATATATATATATATATATATGGAAAATGATACTTATGTCATTATTCTATAATATTACCTCAAACATTATTATAGCTGTACTTTATTTATTTATTTATGGATATATAATTTTTAAAGGTTATTTTCCATGTACAGTTTTCCAAGATTTTGGATCACCTTTACTATCATTATCCTGAATTCTTTTTCAGGTAGACTGCCTAGTTCCTCTTCATTTGTTAGGTCTGGTGGTTTTTTACCTTGCTCCTTCATCTGCTGTGTGTTTTTCTGTCTTCTCATTTTGCTTATCTTACTGTGTTTGGGGTCTCCTTTTTGCAGGTTGCAGGTTTGTAGTTCCCGTTGTTTTTGGTGTCTGTCCCCAGTGGTTAAGGTTGTTTCAGTGGGTTGTGTAGGCTTCCTGGTGGAGGAAACTAGTGCCTGTGTTCTGGTGGATGAGGCTGGATCTTGTCTTCCATGTACAGTTTTTACAAAATAGTTTCTATATTCCCTGTGTTGTATAATACATCCTTGAGCCTATCTTACTATGGTTGTACTTTGTGAAATGTACTTATAGCTGTATTTTTGAAATAAATGACACCTTAAATGGACATATATTTTAAACTGGTGAAAAATTTTTCTACAGGTGTTGCAGAACATGGTAAGTTGATATTTTCAATTCTAATTTTCATTAATATGTTTATGAATGTAAAGAAAATGTAAAATGAGTTGAAAATATGAGAAGTTTTCAAAGGTAAAAGATACATAAAATAATCAAATAAAATTAGAGAAACAAAGGTACAATAGTTAAAATTAAGAACTCCATATATAGTAGAACTGCTTGAGTGATTGAATAAGAAATAGGAAGGTGGACAACAGCAAATATACACAGATAGTTACAGAGAATAAATTATTGAAAAATTATATTTAAGGGCTTCCCTGGTGGTGCAGTGGTTGAGGGTCCGCCTGCCAATGCAGGGGACACAGGTTCGTGCCCCAGTCTGGGAAGATCCCACATGTCATGGAGCGGCTGGGCCTGTGGGCCACAGCTGCTAAGCCTGCACAGCCGGAGCCTGTGCTCCACAACAGGAGAGGCCACAGCAGTGAGAGGCCCGCGTACCACACACACACACACAAATTATATTTAAGACATCAAGAACACAGGAAAGATATCTAACTCATTTGTAATCAGAATCTACAAAGTAGAAAAGAGAGAAATGGGGTCCGAAGTAATATTTGAAGAGATAATGCCTGAGAATTTTCCAAAATTAATGAAAATGTCAATCAACAAATTTAAAAACTCCAGTTCAAATCAAGCAGGATAAATACAAAGCAAACCATGGTTATGGCACACTTAGTAAAAGCAATGAATACCAATTTAATGAGGAAAAATTTTAAGAAGCCAGAGAAAAACAGACACATTATGTCTAAAGGCATAACAATAAAACAGATTTCCAAACAAAGAACTGAAGCCAGAAAACAATGGAATATCTTCTCATAAGTAAAAAGGAAATAACTGCTGACCAAGAATTCTATATTCCGTGAAAATATCCTTTAAAATTAAAGGAAAATTAATATCTTTTCAGATAAATTTTGCCAACATGCCTGCCCTAAAAGAACAATCGAAAGAACTTCTTCTGGCAGAATAATCCCTAAGAGAAACATTAGAAATAGAGGAAAATAAGAAGGACAAAAGACAGGCTAAATAGGTCATTAAATATAAGTGGATATTGGTGTGAAAACAATGATACTAAGATCTTATAGGATTCAAAATATAAGTAGAAATAAAATGCAAGTCACTGATAAGCCAAAGGAGAGAAAAGTAAAGTATTCCATGTTTCTATCATCACCAGAAAGGTGACAAAATTAGCAATTCACATTAGTATTTATTAAGCTAAAAGAGCATACTGTAACCCATTAGATGGTCAATGAAGATAATAAAATGATACATAAATAATTCTAGAGATTAAAAATGAATGACTAAACTATTTTACTGATTTTAAATTAAAGATTCAAGAGAGCATACAGGAAATGTAAACCAAGTGAAACCCAAATATAACAGTAGTTTATAAAATATAAATAGACTAATTACTCAAATGAAAATAAAAAGATTGCATTGAGTTTATATAACTCCCACACTTAAAGTCCAAAAGAGCCTGATTAAATCAGTATCATGATTTTTTTGGGGGAATTCACTGGACTGTGAGGTTGGAAAACAAACTAGCCAAAAATCTAAGAAGAAACTGTTTTTACCAGGATAAACAAGACACAAACACACACTCACATAGGGTAAATGTAACCAGAAACTAGAAATAATAATTCACTTAGAATAGCTGAAAATTTACAATAGCATAAAAATCAAATACTTAGGATTCTTATATGCAAATTATAAACATAAATAATGGAAGACAATGCATAGTCATATATTGGAAGAATCAATATTGTAAATATGCCAGTTCATGTTGAACTGTCTATACTTTCAGTGCAATCCTAATAAAAATTCTAGCATTTGTTTCAGAAAGTGACAAGCTTCTTCCAAAATTTATATAGAAATATGAAGACCAGAGAAAAGCCAAAAGAATTTGAAGAAAAAATACAAAGTTGGAGGAATTACACTACCAGATACAAGGCTGGATACAACACAATGTACAGTATATTAATGGTACAAAATTAACAGATCAATGGCACAAAATAGATAATAGAGACACAGCTCCACCTATATATGGCCACCTGAGCTATGACACAATTATACTGTAAAGCAGTAGGAAATAGTCTTTTCAAAAATTTTCCTAGATCATTATGGAAAAAAATAGGTAGATAGATAGATAGACAGATAGATAGATAGAGAGATACTTATGCAGATAAAGAGAGAGAGAGAGAGTTGCATCTTGGTCCCTACTTTATACCATACAAAATGATCAACTATTGAAAGCTTTCAGATCTACACATGAGTGGTAAACTATAAAAACCTTTACAAAATAAAACATGAGAATAACGTCATGATTTTGCAGTCAGCAAATATTTCTTAAACAGGAAACTGACATATATTCCATTTCCTTAGGAGGTGTCACCAGCTTTGTTATCAGGAGCAAAATCTGAGAAAAAGTATCCTTAACACTTCGCTTCCACATATAATCCACTTTTCAGATAACGTGTCTCTCTGTGTCCAAATTACACAGGGTTTTCTCACCACCCATCTTGTCAAAATCAACAAAATTAGAGGTGTCAGAATTAGGAACTTTGTTGACAAAACCCCACACCCCTTTCTGACTTTAGGTCTGTGAATCTTCATGCTTCTTATGCATGACAGCAAACACCTGGAAACAGCCACAACACCCAAACTTTGGTATACAATGAAATACTACTCAGCAACAAAAAGGAATGAATCACTGATACATGCAACAACGTGGGAAAACCTCAAAAACATTATGCTGATGAACAGTAATCTATCACAACATAGTGCATACAGTTTGATTACATTTATATGATTTTCAAGAACAGGCAAAATCATCTGTTGTTCTGAAAAATCAGTTGATTTGTTGCTTTGAATTGACTGGGAAGAAGCATGAGGTAGCTTTCTATATTTTGATAGGGTTTTTATTTTATTTTGTTTTTTATTTTTTGGCTGTGGTGTGTCTTCATTACTGCTCACAGGCTTTCTCCATTTGCCGTGAGTGGAGGCTACTCTTTGTTGCAGTGTACGGGCTTCTCACTACAGTGGCTTTTCTTGTTGCAGAGCACGGGCTCTACGCATACAGGCTTCAGTAGTTGTGGCACACAGACTCCATAGTTGTGGAGGGCTCTAGAGCACAGGGTCAATAGTTGTGGCGCACAGGCTTAGTTGCTCTACAGCACGTGGGATCTTCCTGGCTCAGGGATCAAACCCATGTCCCCTACATTGGCAGGTGGATTCTTAAACACTGTGCCACCAGGGAAGCCTTAATAGGGTTTTGAGGTCCTTTTGTTCACCCATTTGTCAAAACTCATCACTTAGGAGTTGTGCACTTCACTATATTTAGGTTGTATCTTAGAAAGTAAATATTGTCATCTTATTAATATGTATAAGGGTGTTATGTACTGACTTCTGCAATTTGCCTTGAAGTGCCTAAAAATAAGACGGGTTGAATGTAGGAATGGATATGTGAATAGATATTTGCTAGAACAAATATAATAAGTATTAATTGTAGAATCTAAGTGGTGGGTACATAATTCTTTCAACATTTTGGCTTGAAATTTTCCATAATTAAATGGGAAAAAAGCAAGGGAGGACTAAAAAACTAAATAGTCAGGCCTCAAATGGAGTTTACAATTTAATTATTCGATCCTTAACTTGTTGTTTGGACCATTACAACATGCGGAAATACTCTTCTTTTTGTTTATCCTGCTTTGCTGGATAAGTTTATACTCTCTACTGCTGTGGAATAAAATTGAGAAATCTCATGATTTTACCACACCTATGTTTGGTTATACAATCAAAACAATCATGAATAAAGACAACTTATTTGTTAAGATTTTTCCCTTAAAAGTAATGTGTGTGTGTGTGTGTGTGTGTGTGTGTGTGTGTGTGCATGCGTATGTGTGAAAGTTACTGTGAGGCACAAAAGATAGTACCTTTGACCAAAGGGACCAAAATATTAACATAGTGAGACCAAAATATTTAACATTTCAACACAAGAAATGTAATTGAAAATATACTCACAGTTTTGTTCTTTTTGTTTAGTTAGTTAGTTAAGGACAAAGGTGAGTGTCAGACAATAACAAGCAGAAGTGTAGACGTTGGGGTAGGCAATGCTCTGGGACATGAGAGGTCTTACTGGAAATGGAACAATGTTTATGCATCAGCACAGCAGTCTTTACTGTATTTGTGACCTCAGCTGTACTCATTGCCATATAGGAGTTTTGTAGGTGAAGGCATTATGGAACCATGAATAGGGGGCTGAAAGTGTCCCCTGTCAGCTTCATTCACCAAAATATTTATCTCCATCTCTTCCTCTTTCTGAGCATGCTCTTTGCAACTAAAGGTGTTCTTGGGAGCTAAGATTTGGAACCAACTTTGGGGTTGTTTCTTGAAGAAATTATTAACCGAGCCCTAACAATTTATCACTTAGGTGTTGGCCTGCAGTTTCACGTGATTATTTGTGAGAACTTAGAGGAGAGGCAGGGTCTTCAAAATATGTATTTGCACAACCCTGGGGAAATATTCTGACTCTTTTTTTTTTTTTTTTTTTTTTTTTTTTGTGGTACGCAGGCCTCTCACTGTTGTGGCCTCTCCCGTTGCGGAGCACAGGCTCCGGACGCACAGGCTCAGCGGCCATGGCTCACGGGCCTAGCTGCTCCGCGGCATGTGGGATCTTCCCGGACCGGGGCACGAACCCATGTCCCCTGCATTGGCAGGCGGACTCTCAACCACTGCGCCACCAGGGAAGCCCCTCTGTCTCTTTTGGATGGTATCTTCTGGTTTTGTGATTAGCCCCTCCTCGGCCTGAACACATTAATCAGACCTCCTCCCTGTCCTGTACTGGGTAGCACTGGGATTTCAGAGAGACTGGTGAGTAACGACAGGTTTTAGTAGGTGTCCAACACTTCCATAACAGTTCTGAGGTACATGGTACTGTTTTCAGGACTTTGTACAATTAATTCCCTTAAACATCATTAGAACACTATGGCATCAGTACTATTATTACTTTCCCACTTTACACTGAGATAACAGCACAGAAAGGTTAAATGATTTACACAGAGTCACACAGGTAATGAGAGTCAGAATCAGGGTTTGACGCTGGCTCTGTTCTCACCCAGCTTGCTCTGCCATTCCTTAGAGTGTCTAAAGCAACAGTGAGAATGAGGCTTGGCAAGGGGTTAAGCAACATGGGGGATAAAATGACAAGAACAGCTGCCTATGATCTATTTAAGACAAGGAATGGAAAATCCTGTGAAAGTTGACCGGGGGTGAGGTAAGAGCTAAGAGAGCCAGAAGGGTTCCTGGTGGCCAAATGGCCCAAACAGCAGCACCTAAGGAATGGCCTTCCTGATCTCAGAAACATGAGCTGTGCCCTTGCCAGCTGCTCCCCTCACCCCAGGTCCAGCCCCGCCGGTTTGGACTGAAGTGGGGAGAAGTCATGCTGATGGAAGTGGTTGTGTTTGAGTTGGTGTCTGGGGTGATGTGGTGCTGCCCAGTGTAAAGTTAAGCAGATTGGGCCCCTCAGAGAATAGAGGTGGAGATTTCCAACAAGGTAAGGGCACGTGGTGGGAGAAGCAGTCCTTTCTGCTAGAAGACAACTTCTTCGATCAGCAGGTTGTTTTCTGTCCCTCCAGCTTCTTCATTAAACCTGTGCCTTTCTCACAGATCAGAGTATGGGAGGGGCCGTGAGTAAGGTTGTTTATTTTTCTATTTTCTTCCCCACATCAGTTAGCACCACCCCCCATGCATACCCGAAGCTCATGGTTTCTGGACTTTTTTTCCCTTGTGCACATGTTTGCCGAGATTGGTCCACCTATCCATAATAACTGTCTTGTACCTGCTTTCTTAATGACATACAGCTTCTTTGTCTAGAAATTTGGGTGGGGCTCTGCATATCCCAGATGTAAGTCGAAAGTGTACAGACTCCATGATATTTTAGAATGTGAGCTCTGGAATGGATATCAACTGTAGTTTCAGAGGTGCATATTGAAGGTGTTAGATTTGTACATCAGGATGACTGAGCAAAGAAAATATCATTGCCTGATAAATCCCAGAAAGTGCCCTGTCTCCTATGCTATCAGCATCCCTCCCTCTTGGCCTTCAAGTCCCATGAAACTTGGGAACTAAAAAGCATGAATGAAATGGTGAGGACACACTGTGTGCCATGTATGTGGAAAGGCCCAAATATTCCAAATATTTTATATTTAGAGACATTTGGGATTCACATCCCCAGTTTTTCATATTTTTTTCCTGAGAATCACCGGAGGTAATCACAATCTCCTCTGGGATTATGAAGTGAGAGAAAAACATGACAAGCCAGGAGTTTCCTGGAGCACCCACACTGTGCTCCATGCCCTCTGTGATGGGTCTTCATTGCAGCAATGCTGTTTTCACAGCATATGTGGGGAAGTTTTGGGGGGGCTGGAGAAGCTGGGGGACCTGCCTGACCATTCATCTTTCTTACATCAGCCATGTTGTATTTTTTTCACAACACAGGCTCTCGCATTTTGCTCCATGTAAGTTACACAATTCCCCTTCTTAGTCTGCCTGTATGTAACCATGAGGAATTCATTTTAAGGTATAATATTGCTATCTCTGGTTAGGATGTGAAGGGAAATCTCTGTTAGTCTATAACTTAAGGTATGGAATAACCAAATGAATGGAGTTTCATGAAGGAAATCTAAGAGCTTGGTGGGACTAACATTCGCTAGTATAAAACTGAGTGAAGCATAGGCATACATTGTACTTTCTTTCTGACTACTAATAGGACCTAGAAGTAGCAACACCCTAGTAGCAATGAGTGTATAGAATGCCCTGATGTTAGTTTCTAGATACTACTCCCCAGTAAAAGAACCAGGTCTTTGGGTGACTCTAAGGCCGGGACAGCAATAATATAGTGTGAACCTAAAACATCTCACAATGATAGACAGTAAGGAAATGAAAAACAAAGCCCAGCATGGGGCATGCCACAAGGACACAGAAATAGACCAAAAAAGCTCCCAATAGCTAAACAAAGCTGGAACAATTTGAACAACAAAATAAGAATAGTTTTGGAAAATAATAAAATAAATACCTATGAGTCCTTACCTATACTTTAAAATAAATGATTGCACAAACGAACAGTAGAGAAGTTCTTTACAAAAGCATTCCAAAGTATAGATGTAGATATTCACTCCTCCAGGAGGTATAGCTTAATTCTCCACCCCTTGAGTGTGGACTTAGTAACTTGCTTCTGAGGATTATGGAAAGTGAAAAATAGTAACTTTACAGTGGAGAAAAATAACGGATAGCACCTTTACCAAGTTATTAAGGTTAATGTCACCAGAAATAGGTCATGTTGAATTCATGTATCCCCAGATGTGATTTGATGCAAAAGGAGCTTCACTTCTGTGGTATTTACCTATAAAACCTGCAACCATAGCTTAATAATAAGAAAACATCAGATAGACTCAAACTGAAGGACAGTCTACAAAACACCTGACCCATACTGTACTCTTCAAAAGTGCCAAGGTCATGAAAAACAAAGAAACACTGAGAAACACTCACTGGTTGAAAGAGACATGATGGCCAAACACAACATGGTATACAGGAACAGAATACTGGAACAGGAAAAATGTCATTAAAGCAAAAACTTGTCTCGTCTGGATTAAGACTAGTTTAGTTAATATTCTGTACTAATGCAAATGTCTTGATTTTTTCCCAGCTTTATTGAGCTATAATTGACAAGTAAAAAGTATATATTTTAAAGTGTACAATGTCATGTTTTAATAGAATATCCATTGTGAAATGATGACCACAATCAAGCTAATTAGCATATTCATCCCCTCACACAGTTACTAATGTTCTTTTTGTGTTGATGACACTTAAGATCTACTCTCAGTAAATTTCAAGTGTACAATACAGTATTATTAACCATAGTTGTCATGCTGTTCATTACATCTGAAAAACTTATCCTGCTTAACTGAAATTATACTCTTTGATCAATATTTCCCATTTCCCCCATGCCCCAGTCCCTGGCAATAACCATTCTACTCCTTGCGTTTATGAGTTTGACTTTTTTAGATTCAACATGTAAGTGAGATCAAACAGCATGTGTCTTTTCGTCTCTGGCTTATTCCACTTAGCTTAATGTCTTCTAGGTTTCTCCGTGTTGTCACATACAGCAGATGTCCTTCTATTTTAAGGCTGAATAGTAGTATTCCATTGTATACACAACCACATACACACACTACAAAATGCTATTCAGCCTTAAAAAAGAAGAAAATCCTGGCATTTGTGACAACATGGATGAACAAATCTAAGTGTGTCAATCAGTGCATCTGTCAATCAAAATGGGTGTCTAAGATAATCAATCTAAGTGTCTAAATGATTACCATATCTTGGCTATTGTGACTAACACTGAAATGAAGATGGGAGTGCGGATACCTCTTCCAGATACTGATTTCATTTTGTTTGCATATACACCAAGAAGTGGGATTGTTGGATCATACAGTAGTTCCATTTTTAAAAAATTTTTAATGTCCATACTGAGTTCCATAATGGCTGTACAAATTTACATCCCCACCAACAGTGCAGTTCTCCATGTTCTCAAAAACACTTGTTGATTCTTGTCTTTTTGATAATAGTCATTCTAACAGGAATGGGGTGATATGTAATTTTGGTTTTGATCTGCATTTATCTGATGATTAGTAAGGTTGAGCATATACCTGTTGGCCCCTGTATGTTTCTTTGAGGAAACAATTTAAAAAGTAAATAAACAACCTATGGAATGGGAGAAAATATTTGCAAACCATATGTCTGATAAGGGGTAATACTGAAAACATATAAAGAACTCAATACAATAGCAAAAAAATAAAAGATTAAATAATGGGCAAAGGATTTAATACCTTAGTTTTGATAAATGGTTTATGATATATATGATGTTAACATTAGGGGAAGCTGGAGAAAGTATATGCATAAGTTGTTTGTACTATCTTTGTAACTGTTCCATGAATCTAAGATCATTTTGAATTAAAAAATTTTAGGAGACAATGGAATACTATACAGCAATAAAAAGGACCAAAAGGAATAATTTGTTGATATATACATTATAGAAGAATCTCAAAGTCATTATGCTAAGTTAAAAAGACAGACAAGGGCTTCCCTGGTGGCGCAGTGGTTGAGAGTCTGCCTGTCGATGCAGGGGATGCGGGTTCGTGCCCTGGTCCAGGAGGATCCCACATGCCACAGAGTGGCTGGGCCCGAGAGCCATGGCCACTGAGCCTGTGCATCTGGAGCCTGTGCTCTGCAACAGGAGAGGCCACAACAGTGAGAGGCCGACGTACCACACACACACAATAAAAGACAGACAAAAAAGAACACATTTTAAAGAGAATTATTTTATGTATACAAAATTCCAAAAAGTGAAATCTAATCTACAACGAAAGAAAACATCTCAGTGGTTGCCTATTGAGGAAGTTAGAGGGAGGAAGGTGAGATTACGAAGGGTCACAGACATTTTGGAGGGCAGTAAAATGTTCTCTTGATTATGATGATAGTTTCATGAGTGTATACACATGTGAATACTCATCAAACTATATATTTTAAATATATGCAGCTTTTAGATTTTACCTCAATAAATATATAGAGTAATGGAGAAAGAGATAGATAAATGATAGATAGATGGATAGATGGAGAGATAGATAGACAAAAAGTTATTAGGGAGGAGCTCTTCTTTCTTTTGCTAATAACTACAGAAGGAGTGGTAGAAGTAGAAAATTAACATTTTCTAATCCCCAATGTAATAACTGATTCATGCAGGATAATTTATCAAGGCTATAATCATCATGTGAAAGGCTCTTAAGTGTCAGGGTAGTCATGTGGTCTCAAAGCATTACCCCACAGATAACTTATCCAGCCCAACTGGGAAAAATGTTCCCGTACAATGTGCAGTAATCAAATCCAGTGTCCCCGATGGTGTGGCAACCCAACCCAAATTTAATCTTGAGGGAATAAAATCAAACAACTCCATAATGTAGATCATTCTACAAGACAACTGCCCTGGACTCTTGAAAAACAATGTCATTAAAAAATAAATTAAAAGGCATGAATGTGTGTGCTTTAGTGGAAGGGAGGAGATCATGCTAATTTAAAAGAGAACAACCAAATACAGTGCATGGACTTTGCTTGCATTCTGAAGCCAAAAAAAATTTTTTTTAAATGCTGAAGGGCTTCCCTGGTGGCACAATGGTTGAGAGTCCACCTGCCGATGCAGGGGACACGGGTTCATGCCCTGGTCTGGGAAGATCCCACATGCCGCGGAGTGGCTGGGCCCATGAGCCATGGTCGCTGAGCCTGCGAGTCCAGAGCCTATGCTCCGCAATGGGAGAGGCCACAGCAGTGAGAGGCCCACGTACCACAAAATAAATAAATACATAAATAAATAAAATACTGTAAAAGATATTTTGGGGACACTGAGAAAATTTAAACATGGACTACATATTAAATATTATTGAATTGACTTTAATTTTCTTAGATGTGATATCATAATTATGTATCTATATGTTAGATAGGTAGATAGATACACAAACCCATAGATACATAGATAAACACATAGATAAATAAATGGATAGATAGATAGGTAGATAGATAGATGGATAGACAGACAGGTAGACTATTAATGTGCCAAACTGTTAACAATTAATGAAGTTAGGTGAGGTTATTACAGAGGCTAACTTTACTATGCTTTCAGTTTCCTGTGGGTTTAACATTTTTTCAAAATATGTAATTGGGGGAAAAGTGGGGAAATAGCATAAAGAAAGAACAGTATTGTTCTGTTTTCAGCTGCCCAGCTTCTGCTCTTGTGCATTCTCATCGTCTTGGTGCATTCTCATTGTCCAGGTCGCTGACCCTCAGAAGCCCCTTCTGGTCAGGACTGGGTGTTGTGAAGTGGCCATATTGTCACCAGATTGTTTGAAACGGAGGCGTTTTGCAGAAAGGTGGTGTATCTAGTCCTGGTAGGGGAAGGCAGGATGTAGGGAGGGCAGTTGTCATGGAGCCCTCTCTACTGGGGCTTAAGGCTTGTTTATATTCCAGAGAGGGATGGGAGCAGAGAAAGGAGGAAAGGAAGGACGGGGGCTTAACTCATTCTCACACGTTCGCCTGCCCACGGGGCTTATTATACTTGATTGCCTGTTTTCTACTTTCTGTTGCCATGGTGTCGGGACTAAAACGTGACTCTGCTCAGATTTACGCACTTTGCTCACTGATGCCTTGTCCCCATATACCTGCTGCGTCTCTGCCTACTGAATGTGGCTGTACGAAGGCGGGTGATTAACTAGGTGGCTGTCGTGAGTCCATGGTGGGGGCGGTGAAGCGTCGTTAGGGAATTTATGAGAACAGAGTTACTGTCAGCCTCATTACCCAGGGCAGGCTGCTAACTCTTGGAAATGTTTTCCACGCAGGGGGTTGGGAGCATCATGCTATGCTACTGAGGACATGCTGTGCGGTGATGCAGGCTTGTCCAACTGAGCACGTTCAGGTATTTATCACTGAGACCCCTGGGTGGAAACATTTTGAGATTCATAGATGCAGATTTGGTCCCTAAGAACAGGTCATAACAACAAACCCATTGGAAAAGGTAGAGCAGACAAGTCTGTGCTGGTGGGTGGGGGGCTTCACCAAGAACATTGACGTTTTCTTTAACATGGGAAGGGCCCCTGAGAATACACATGTTTTTAAATGCCGACAATAAAGCATCCTCAAGGGGTTTGGGCAAGAGGGTGGAGAAAGGTACATAGGGTGTCCTGGGAAGCAACCCATATTTGGGCAGGAATTTTCTAAAATCTTGTGTCATATGAAGAGCTTACAGTGTCTTCCTCGGGTCTGTGCCCCTTCCTGGTGCAAGGAAAACATGGGGGATTTGCAGGTGTGAGACAGCAGGAAATAGAAGCTTCTTTGCCATTCTTCTGTCTGCCTATTCCTGTAAATAACTCCATGCTGGCTTGTCCACCATTTGGGGGCCTCCGCAAACTCTTTGCTGAGACATAAGATAGATTTCTGAGATTTCTAGAGAGGGTTTCCTGTTTTTCGACCTGGGTGCTACCCTAAGAGTCAGTAGCTAAAGAACTTGAATGAATTGAGCATTGAGGGAGGTGCTGGTTTTCTAGTTATGCAAATAAAGGAAGCTGAATCATAGGAACTTCTTCCCAGATCTGAGAAATATGAGCAATGTTCTCACTGAGATGCATTTTTCCAGCTTTACTGAGATAATTTACATAAAACATTGTGTAAGTTTAAGATGTACCATGTGATTATTTGATACACATATAGATTGTGAAATGATTACAATATGTTTAGTTAACACTTCTGTCACCACACATAATTACAATATTTTTGTGTGTGGTGAGGACACTTAAGGTTGACTCTCTTAGCAACTTTCAAGTATATGGTGCAGTAATGTTAACTGTAGTCACCATTCCCAGAACTTGTTCATCTTATAAATGGATGTTTGTACCCTTTAACCAACATCTCCCCATTTCCCCAAACTACTCAACCCATAGCAACCACCAACCTACTCTCTGTTTCTATGAGTTTTGCTTTTTTAAATTCCAAGTATAAGTGAGATAATACTGTATTTATATTTTTCTCTCTGAGTCATTTCACTTAACATAATCCTCTCAAGTGTCATCCATGTTGTTGCAAATGGCAGTATCTCCTTATATTTTTTGTTCATTCATCTGTTGGTGGACACAAGTTTTTTTCCCATGTCATTGCTATCATGATTAATGCTGCAATGAACAGGGGAGTGAAGATATATGTTCAAGATACTGATTTCATTTCCTTTAGCTATATGCCCAAGGGTGGGTTTATTAGATCATGTCCTAGTTCTATTTTTAATTTTTAGAGGAACCTCCATACTGATTTCTATGATGGCTCTACCAATTTACATTCCCACCAACAGTGTACTAGAAGTTCCGTTTTCTCCACATCCTCATAATCACTTATCTCTTGTCTTTTTTTTTTTTTTAATTTTTATACTAGCCTTTCTAATAGGTGTATGGTGGTATCTCATTGTGGTTTTAATCTGCATTTACCTAATGATTAGTGATGTTGAGCACCTTTTCATATACCTGGTGGTCATATGTATGTCTTCTTTAGAAAAAATGTTAACTTAGATCATCTGCCCATTTTTAAATTGGATTATTTGTTTGTTCGTGGGGTTTTTTTGCTATTGATTTGTATGAGTCTCATATATTTTGCATATCAACCCCTCCTTTCTTCTGGCTGCACTGCACAGCTTGAAGGATCTAGTTCCCCAACCAGAGATTGAACATGGGCCATGGCAGTGAAAGTGTTGAAGCGCTGAGTCCTAACCACTGGACTGTCAGATAACTCCCATATTTTGCATATTAACCCCTTTTCAGGTAGATTGGCTGCAGGTATTTTCCCCATTTTGTACAATTTGTCGTTGTTGATTTTTTTTTTTTTTTGCTGTGCAGACTCTTTTTAGTTTGATATAGTCCCACTTGACTTTTGCTTTTGTTGCATGTGCTTTAGGTGGTGTATCCATAATACTGCCAAGACTGATGTCATGGAGCTTCTTCTCAATGTATTCTTCTAGAAGTTTTGCAGTTTCAGGTTTTACATGTTAAGTCTTTAATTGATTTCAAGGTAATTTTTGTAAGTGGTGTAAGCTAGGGGTTCATTTTTATTATTTTGCATGTGAATATCCAGTTTTCCCAGCACCATTTTTATTATTGAAGAGACTATTCTTTATGCATAGCTTATTATTGGCTCCCACATCAAACATTAGTTGACCTGATATGTGTGAATTTATTTCTGGGTTCCATTGGTCTATGTGGCTGTTTTTATGCCAGTACTGTACTGTTTTGATTACTATAGCTTTGTAAAATAGTTTAAAATCAGGAACTATGGTGTCTCTGGCTTTGTTTTTTTCTCAAGATTGATTTGGTTATTTAAGATCTTTTGTGGTTCCATACTGATTTTAAGATATTTTTCCTATATCTGTGAAAAATGCCATTGGAATTTTGTTAGGGATTGGACTGAATCTATCCATGGTTTTAGGTTGTATGGACATTTTGACAATATTAAATTTTTTGATCCAGGGGCACAGAATATCTTTCCATATATTTGTTTCTTTGTTGGTGTCTCTTATCAATGTTCTAAAATTGTCAATGTATAGATCTTTCACCTCTTTGATTAAATTTATTTCCGAGTATTGTATTGTTTTTGATGCTATTATAAATGGAATTTTTTCCTTATTTCTTTTCCAGATAGTTCGTTGTTAGTGTATACAAACACAACTGATTTTTGCATGTTGATATTTTATCCTGAAACTTTACTAAGTGTAAAAATTTTAGTTCTAACAGTTTTTGGATGGAGTCTTTAGGGTTTTCTATACACAAAAACATATCATCTTCAAACAGAGACCATTTTACTTCTTCCTTTCTGATTTGAATTGAATTGCTTTTATTTATTTTTCTTACCTAATCTCTCTGGCTACGGCTTATGCTGAATAGGAATGGTGAGAGTGGGCATCTTTGTGTTTTTCCTTATTTTAGAGGAAAAGCTTTCAACCTGTCACCACTGAACATGGTGTTAGCTGTGGCTTTGTCATATACAGCCTTATTAAGTTGAGGTAGTTTTACTCTATACTAAATTTTTTGAGAGTTTGTATCATGAAAGGATTTGAGTTTTGTCAAATGCTTTTTTTCTGAATTTATTGGGATGATCATATAATTTTAATATTTTATTCTATTAATGTGGTGTATCACATTTATTGATTTGCATATGTTGAACCATCCTTGTGTCTCAGGGATAAATCCCACTTGATAATGATAAATTTTTAATGTGCTGTTGAATTCAGTTTGCTAGTACAGTTGACCCTTGAATATCATGATTTTGAACTGTGTGAGTTCACTTATACATGTTTTTTTTCAATAAATACTGTAATAGTACTACACGATCTACAGTTGGTTGAATCCATGGATGCAGAACCACAGATATGGAAGGCCGACTGCAAAGTTATATGTGGATTTTCAATTGTGTGGGGAGTTGGTGCCCTGACCCATGCATTGCTCAAGGGTCAACTGTATTTTCTTGAGAATTTTTGTAGCTACATTCATCAGGAATATTGGCCTGTAATTTCCTTTCCTTGCAGTGCTCTTATCTGACTTTGATATCAAGATAATGCTGGCCTCGTGAAATGAGTTTGGGAGTGTCTCTTCCACTTCAGTTTTTTAGAAGAGTTTGAGAAGCGTTGGTGTTAATTCTCTAAATGTTTGGTAGAATTCACTAATGAAGTCATCTGGTCTGGACTTTTCTTTGTTGGGAGGTTTTGGTTACTGATTGAATTACTTTACTTATTATCGTTTTGTTCAGATTTTCTATTCATGATTCAGTCTTGGTAGGTTTATGACTCTAGGAATTTGTCAGATCCATTTCTTATCCCCTGATTTCCATCCACAGAACTGTATTATCTGCATCTCCCTGCAGAATATTCCTTTGGGTTCCCCAGATTGGGCATAGCTATTTCACGACCTGTCACTTCAGCAATACTCTCACTCAGTGCTAAAAATGCTTGCTATACCCAATTCTGGGGTGTTACAGTTTAGAATGAGCTATGGGGTACACATTGCAAATACTGAATAAAGAAGAAATATAAGGTTATCTGAATTATTCCTATTTAATATTTTGGGTGAACCTGTGTGAGAAGTTTCACATGGGACTGCCCAGGGTGGAAGGGGGCTTCGTGAAGTCTGAATAGGGAGAACTAACAGTCCCAGATACAGAAATATGAGCTGTGTTCCTGGTCAGCTACATTCCTGCTTCTAATCCCCAGAATCCTTTTCTTACCACAGGGTGGGAATGTGACCTTGAAATCTGGCTTCAGATGTTGGTCTAATGCATGTGTGCATGCTTTAAATGGCTGTCTTCTGAGAATTGTGTTGTCTAGGCCAATATTGCCATACTCTGGCAACAAGTGGATTAGGGAGATATGGGTAATTAGGCACTCCTTCCCCTAGAATCCCCATGGTGTCTGTTCACCCTGTTTGGAGTTTGGTGCACAGTGAATCTTGGGAGGTTTGTGACCTTGTATTGGCACACTGCTCAGAGAACCTCCTCCTCCTTTAAGCACAGTCCCCTGATCTCATTCTGTGCTATTTTGCCCTTCTGTACAGTGTCCCTCCTTGGTCAAATTTCAATGTGGCTTTACCTCCCATCATCCCTTCCTCCAAATCCCTTCCTCCAACTCCTACCTCTTCCATTGTGACTATGATTCAGAAAAATCTTTCTAGATCCCTGGAGACATGACATCCCCAGTGTGGGCACTGAAGAACTAGTTAGAAACTAGACAGAAAAGGAGAAAAGGATTTGACCAATAGTTAAGCCTGGAGTTAAAACAGGTTACTGTAACCCAGACCTACTGAATTAGAAAATCTGGAGGTGGGGCTCAGAAATCTATGTTTCCCCAGGCTCACCAGCTGGTTTGGATGCATTGTCCAGTGCACTGAGATGGGCTGTGGATGGATCCAAACTTGAGAGAAGCAAATGAAAAATATAGCTCTCTAAGGCTCAGTCATGATGTCCTCTTACTCAGTGAGGGCAAGGGGTCTTTCTGCTCTCTGTTTTCAGTGCAAAGCTGCATCTTTCCCCCTGCTGGTTTCCATGGTGACTGTGCTTGTGCTCATAACATATGTGGGAAGTTTAGGTAAATGGAGAGAAAGAAGCTAGATTATTTTTTTCACTTTGCTATTTTCTAATTATTTGACCGTTCATCTCTCTCAATCAATATAGATGATAGACATAGCTTAAAAAGTAAAGAGGTTTAAATAATAGTCTGGTGTAGCCAACACATTTCCTAAGCACTGAATGAGAAAGAATAGGACCTCACTGGCACATCTCTCTTTGTGGCTACTACCTGGTGCCTGTGCTTTGTGTATTTCTAATTCTGGGTCTTGGACCCCTAGAAGCTTCCTCTGTGAAATGGTAGGTGGTGCTATGACATATTTGTAATTTGATCCCAGAGTATTTAGATCCTTTGAAATTGGTATTCTAATTTGATTCATTTATAGACTAATTCTGTAGCTTTATAATTCTATAGACTCATTTTCTGAGCCAGTGGCAGGTAGTTGAGAGGTGAAAGAGACAGCTGGTAGTCTTCTGTGCCAGCCAAGGCTTTGTTGCAGTCTTAACTGAGAACCCACTTTGCTTCTGTGTTTCCCGTTTGTACTCTCTGGGGCTGACTTGAGGAGCAGAAAGGTAGAGAATGTGCCACCTTGCCTTCCTCTCCTCCCTAAGCTCATCCCTTCTGTTTCTTTACCATCACCAGGAATAGAAAATAAGTAGGGCTGGCTAGGGCTCTACCCTCAGATCAGTGGTCCCCTGCTCACATGTCCTTGTCAGATATTGTCTGGGGAAGGCCTGGAGGATCCACATTGATAGTGTATAATGAGTGAAAAACTAAATTTGGATACACGTGTATTGAAATAAGGTTGTAGGGGAACAAATGTCTTTGAGTATAAGGAAGTTTCCAGAAGGTTGTGTGGATAGTTTTTCTGTTCTGGAGCTCTTTTGACTTGAAATATGAGCTGGTTTCCCATCTATCTTCATTCCTGATTCCAGGCTGCTTTTTCTTTGAAGCACATTTTGGCTGTGGGGTATAGACAAGATGGTGTGGATGTTGAGCCTCATATGGAGAATAACGTTCAAAACCAGAGCCAGGATTGTTTTTTTTTTTTTTTTTTGCTGTACGCGGGCCTCTCACTGCTGTGGCCTCTCCCGTTGCGGAGCACAGGCTCCGGACACACAGGCCCCGCGGCCATGGCTCGCGGGCCCAGCCGCTCCACGGCATGTGGGATCCTCCGGGATCGGGGCACGAACCCGTGTCCCCTGCATCGGCAGGCGGACTCTCAACCACTGCGCCACCAGGGAGGCCCAGGATTGTTTTTAATTGAGACCTTTGGTATGGCTGGTATGCAGGTGTCTCAGTGCAAACTGTGTCTCTGTAACACTCTTGAACTTCTCTAAGCTGGGACAGACCATATGGAGGTTTTTTTCTTGCCTCTTTATGACACCTTCTTGATGCCTGCTCTCTGGCCTTGGCTCCCTGCAAAAAAAAGAGTAATGGGTGTTGAATGTGGTAGGTTTAATTTTCTCCCCCTACCTGCCCCTCCTTTTTTCCGAGTCCACAGTTTCTCAAGATCTGTGTTTTGACCTTTTACCGTGGTAACAATCATCAGGATAACTTCTTAGAAATTTACCTTTTCTGACATCTATGACCCCTCCACATTGTAACTTGGAGCTATTAGGAAAGTGCTCCAGAGTTGCCTCAATGCGTTAAAGTTAAAGAAGATTCTCTAATAACTCATGAATTTATAAGTGAAAGAGAAACATCAGCCATAGGTGTGTGCTAAAGACTTCCAAGGACAGAGAGGAGACCAGAGGATTTCTGAAGAGAACAACTATGCCTGAGGAAACCTGAGGCACAGCTCAGACCTTCTCCTGCCAGCCCAGCTCTTCATGTTCAGGCTCTGATGTTCATAATCCCTCTCTGTCTAGGAGGCTGCTGTGGGGGCCTAGGCTGAATATGTTGTGGAATTGCCTCTACCAGGGAAATCTGTTACAGACTCATAATCCTGTTGATACATTTTCCCATGGGGAAAAAAGAGCTGGTATAAGGCAAGGGGAAGGGACATAGGAGAGCATGGAGAAAAGTCTGCAGTCCTTTCTGATGAGAAGGCTCTTTCTGGTGTCTGCTTGATGTTCATGGGGCCTCCTGTGACTCTCTATGGCACGTACACCCACAACATTTCTCAAAGGAAAGGAGGAAGCTTGTAGCTTGGGAGAAAGGGCCATATGAATCCCCCCTTCAGTGGCATGCAGTCCAGTGATGTTCTGATCTGTGGACATACAGCTCCTTGTCCCTCCTCTATTATGTGATTTGTGGTTTCTGGTCCAGAACTGAAAAGCACCCCACAGCTCACTTCTGACCCTGTCTTACTGCTGGCTGGGAAGAGTGTTCCTGATGCCTACACACACTTCTGGTGAACCAAGGGATTTCCAGGGCCAGAGAGAAGACTAGGGTCTCGGGGAGGTGACTTGCCATTTTATTCCTGTATATTAATTCATTCATCTCATCTGGTTTCTGATCAGCAATGTTAACTCTCTTATCAGTGTTACTCACATAAATATCTTTCTAATTTTTTTCCCACTTCAGCAAACTCTGGCCTTATTCATAAATACTTATTATTTTTAATATGCACATTTTCACATTTTAACATCTTTGAATCCATAGCATCTCGGAATTGAGTCTTTATTTAATTGGCTATGTGTTTTTTCTTAATGTTGTATCAAATAATGGTGCATTTCAAGTCAATGACCTCTTAGATTTAATGAAATACATATTTGTGATGATTTGGGGTGTGGGGTGTAATATAAGGGTCCCTGGTTGTGATGTGGAGGGAAATGACATATTCTAAATAAAAGCTTGGTGGTACCCATGCCCTTATGAAGATGAGGTGACACTGACAGTGACTTTGGCAGTCCACTCTGCTTAGAGGCAAAATAGGTGCCTCCCATCCACATCTCTAGTCCCCAGAGATCCTGTGGCAAAGCTCTGGATTAAGGCACTTGGATAGGCATGAGATGTGACCACACCTTGTCTCAACCACGTGAAATTGAGTTTTCTTAGAGCATGAGGTATCTGGGCTCTTAACTGTGTAGATTCTCTTCCTGGGATGGAGGTGCTGAATGCAAACTAGGAGGTGGCGCTTGGGGCCCACTTTTGATTTTAGAACTTAGAGGGGACTTCATGGAATATAAGTACTTCTGTAGGTACATAAGTATTTATGTAGCATAAGCACCTTGTAGGGAGCTGTGCACTTGTGCACAAACTTCCACTGTGTACGGAGAAGACTGGATGGCTGTGTCTAGAAGGCGGAACCTCTAGTTCTCTTGCCCTTGCTGATCCCTTCCCCCTTCAGTAAGCTCATGGGTCTTGGGGGCTGTTTTCTATCCTTCCTCTGTGGAATTAGATCAAACAAAGCCCAACATAAATACGTGTGTACTCAGACCCTAGATTCTCCCTCTATGTGTAGGTCACAGCATTGGAATTTGGGACCCTCATGAAAATATCTGGTGGTGAAATCCTTCAGTTTACCAGGAAATGAGGAATAATTCTTGATAAGGGGTGAATTAAGGGTCTGGGAGTATAAGGGGACTTCCATAAGGCCCACAATCATACTGGTTGCAGCTTATAAACAATAATTTGGATTTCAGAGACATGAGTCATATTCCCTGCCAATGTAATTTCTAACTCTGGATTGTGGTTTCCTAGAAACATTTTCCAGTAGTGGGGAAGGGGACAGACTGTTATAGCAACACTGTATGATTTAGTCTGATACAAACCAGAACTTTCAAATACACACCAGGAATTTTTAGTTTTGTGCCTCTGATGAAAACTGATTTTTGAGTCTGTCTGTACAGATTTCATTGCTGAGAACAGGGCTCAGTAGCAGGCAGCAGGAGAAGTAACAGGAGGGGCTGTGGATTTCTCACTCTAGGAGGAATCCTTGGTACCATAGCTAAGCTGGGCCTCCTCCACGGAGGGGAGTGGAAAAGAATCAGAATATGGTCTGACTTTCTCAGTGTGGTATTTGCACAGAGATAGAAAAATAAATCAATGAATAAAAGAAAAGAAAGCTAAAAAATAAACACATGCATATAAAAGCAAATCATTTATAAGATTGATGGGGGAAAATGGAGTTTTCAATAAACTTTTTAATAGATTGAATAGCCACAGAGGGAAATAAAATCTGATCTTCAACCTTATATTTCACACAAAATGAATTCCATGTAGAATATAGACTTAAAATACAAAAACAATTTAAACTAATAAGGACATTCTGTATAGCACAGGGACGTCTACTCAATACTCTGTAATGACCTATATGGGAAAATAATCTAAAAAAGAGTGGATATATGTATAACAGATCCACTTTGCTGTACACCTGAAAATAATACAACATTGTAAATCAACTATACTCCAATAAATTTTTTTAAAGTAAAATAAAAAATAAAAATGAAAACAATTTAATACAGTATCTAGAACGTACTTTAGGAAAATGAAAACAATTTAATACAGTATCTAGAATCTACTTTAGGAAAATAATTTCATGACATTGGGGGAGACTGAGAAACTAGACTCAGAAAGTATCAATATTTACCATAACAGAGAAAAGATCTTCTAGCATAGTTGATGAAAATTTCGAGACAGAATGAGTCGTGCTCAAGATTCTTCCATTCATTTCTAGTAGTAATATAGCTCAGATTCAGAACTGAAACTTTGGAATGATATTAGTGTCTACCTTTTGAGATGGAAGGATTGAAAAAACTCATGATATATAAAGTGTGTGGACTAATATCAGATCTATAGTAGCCACTAAGTCAGTATGGGCTAATATTGGCAGCTTTTTCTAAGTAATTGCAAAATTATATCAACTGAAGGATTCATTGTTATTGTGTATATCACAAGGAAGGAATAAAATCACTGAAAATTACAGCACAGTTATTTCTTGCCACTTAGAATTTTATCTTATTTATTGAAAGAGTTTATTAAAAACACTTTAAAATGTGTATAAATGAGGATATTTGTCTTCTATCACAATTATGATCACGAGATGAAAAATATAAGCAACTTGTACTGATAAAGTTATTCTTAACATTTTTCCCATTCAGAGTCAGACTCCTCTGAATAGCTTTTCAATTTATCTTGACCATAATTTTCCCCACATTATCATCATCTGTGCTAATCAGGAGCTTTAGGAATGTCACATTTCTTGAGAGAGCTCTATACTTCTCTCTGTGACATTATCTTCCAACTTACTGACACCCCCCATACAAGTTTTGATACCAATATTACCAGAAGGTGTCAACAGAAGATTTTTTGATCAGTTCATGCATGTAAACACAAGAACCTCTTGTGATTGCCTTCTGAATAATAGTGCTTGTACACTATCAATTCTAAGATGAACCTCTATTTGAAAGATGTGGAAATGTACACTCTAGCATCAGTGAATTCACTATTTTTCTCTGTGACTGCCCATTCCTTAGTGTAAAATTATAGTGACCCATCTGTTGTATTCTGTTCCATTATTGAGGAAACATACTTAAATGTAGTTTAACATAAGTTTACCAACTCCATTTGACTTCTATTTGACTATTAGAGATATTAGAGGTTATAGGGAGCTACTGGAATTCCTAGATTATATATGTAGAGGTAATTTTATTACCTCAAGCAATCCACTGAGAAGAAAGATAGACATGGCTGAGTTAGTGGAAAGTTTGCATTGGAGCAGTAGCTTTCTAAAGACTCAGAAAGAAGCTGTACCTTGTGAATTTCTGCCCTAATCATAGAAATATGAGTAATGTCCTCTGTGTCATTCTAAATTCAATATTTCAGTCTATAACAATTGTATATCTATCTTTTTTTTCTTCCCCTTTCTTTCTTCTAATCAGATGGATGGTGATAATACAATCACTTTACAATTTTTCAGTGCATAGCAGATGTGTTATGATCTATATAAATTGTTTTCCTCTGCCTACTTGCTACTGTGACCAATTCCACTTTTAAAATTGGAACAAGCTTTGGTGTTCCCTGATGAATGTATTAAGGGAATAAGAAACTCATATAATTCATAATTTAGGATGTTGGCTGAAATTGTACCTAGAGTTTCAAGCTCCAAGGAGGCTGAATTAAGTGAACAGCCAATTTTGATCTCAAATATACGAGTCATGCATCCGCTGGACTCCATCCTCTATTCAGGCTCGAGTACAAAGACAGGGTGATAGGTTCTTGTCTCATGGTGTAGTCTAAGACTTAGGGATGTTTGCAGGAACATCTTTCTGAGAATTCTCGTGGCAAGGCCAGCTTCTGTGAAATCTAGGTACAGGTGGTTTAGAAGGTTGTGGGAAATCATATCGTCCATGCTATCAGAGAGCAGTGTTTGAGGACTCAGAGCTTAGCACTGGGTCTTCTGTGCCTGTGACATTATGTCATACTGTGTCTATCTACTGTCTTCTCTTAACTCTAAGCACTCAGGGCCCTTTGGTTTGTTATTTTATTTGCCACTTTTGAGTTTAGGTCACTCCTTATCCAGACCTAATGGTGACTTGTTTAAGGCCTGCCACTCTGGCTTTTGTTTTTGTTTTCATTGTGGTTTTCGGTTTTGTTTGGTAAAGAGTGTAGTGAGGGATGACATTCATAGTATACATAATAATATATTATAATGTGTGCATTGAAATGAAGAGGAAGGGGAGATTTGACAAGTCATTTAGCTGTTATAAGAACTCCAGATAAAATGAAATGCATAGAATAAACCTCTATGCTTTAAGATGTGGAATTTAAATGAGACTGTCCTTTCTTAAGGTCTGAACTTTGATCTTGGAGGAGTGATAAGTTTTCTTGAATAACAAATGTCCAAAATATTAGCACCTAAATAAATGCTATCCTGATCCCAGAAGTGAGAAATATGGTCCAGGTCAGCTGGATCTCTCTAGGTTTCCAGGCCCCAGGGGTTAGTTTTCTCATTGAACGCATGAATGTGATATGGAGAATATACCCTGTGATTATGGAACATAAAAGCAAGAGCTTTGCTTCTGCAGATATCCATGGGAGTATAATATTCAGTTCTATGGCTTTGTAGACAGAGCTCCTAGAAACTTCCCTGGTGCCAGCCGGCAGGACTGCTGTGGCTGTGAATAAGGAACTGTGCAAGGGAGGAACGTGTGGTACTCTCTCTGGGAGGATATTTGTTTAACCAGACAGACGCAGTCATCATTCAAATATGTCCATCCCTTAGACACAGCATGGAGGGTTGGGATATATTGTATTGTGCTTGTTGTTTCCTTTTTTCTGCCAGGCTTTCTCCACCCATGTAAAACACATCCTGAATAATTCACTTGTCTTCATCTGCCAAAAATTTGGTACATAAAGTTTCACATCCAGGTATGTATAATCAGGGACTGGCCTAAAACCCTTAAAAAGTTTTTTGCACCCAGCTCACCTGCTGCTATGACCATATCTATTCTGTGGCTTTCAGGCTTGGCAATGAGTTATATAATTCCACACTGTGAGTGTCAAGAGAATAAATGGACCCAGTGAATTGGTGATGGAGTCTGTCAAATGGTAAGCATTTAGTCACAGATTCCCTCAAGGGCTTGAAAATCTTTTGAAAGTTTGAAGAAAGAAACCCTGTACCAAAACAAACAAACAAACAAAACAAACAAAACAAAATCTCCTGAATGCAGAAATGTGATTAATGTTCCCTATCTCTTGCATGTATCAATCTTGGCTTCTAATATCCAGAAGCCATGTCTTTCAAAAAAGATTTAGTGGTATCCTGCAAATACACTGCCAAAAGATGTAGACCTACCCTATTATCCAGCAATCCCACTCCTGGGCATATATCTGGAGAAAAACATGGTTCAAAAGGATACATGCACCTCAATGTTCATTGCAGTGCTGTTTACAATAGCTAAGACATGGAAGAAACATAAATGTCCATCGACAGATGAATGGATAAAGAAGATGTGGTACATATATACAATGGCATATTACTCAGCCATAAAAAGCAGAAAAATTGTGCTATTTGTAGAGACTTGGATGGATATAGAGAATGTCATACAAAGTGAAGTAAGTCAGGCAGAGGAAGACAAATATCATATGATACCACTTATATGTGGAATCTAAAAAAATGATACAAATGAACTTATTTACAAAACAGAAACATGCTCACAGACTTAGAAAACAAACTTATGGTTACCAGGGGTGTTTTGTTGGGGGGAGGGATATTGGGAGTTTGAGATTAACATATACAGTGTTATATTTAAAATAAAATGGCTTTCCATGAAAAAAAATAAAAATTGTGGGAAAAAAGAAAGTGGGATAGGTGAGGCACAGATACCTATTTTTAAAGAAGTGTTTGCTGAGACAAAAACTGGTGACAGGGTAATGGGAAGTATGAAGAAAAAAAAAAAAGAAAGAGGTAGAGAGTTCCTGGATCTTGAGAGGCTCTTCCTGAAGCAAGTGCCTCTGTGTTTGGAATGGAGGACAGATTAGGGAAACTGCTTTGCCCTTTTCTCCCTACAGGTCCTTTTACCCTCTGAGTCCAAGTGTTTTTGTTTATGTTTTTGAGAGTTTTTTTGTACAAGAATAATACTTTTTAAAAAATGTTTTGAAACAATTTTAGATTTGCAGAAAGTAACATAGATAGTACAGAGTTTCATATACCCTTCAGGTTGCTGTAATATTAACATCTTATATCACCATAGTTTATTTATAAAAACTGAGAAATTAACAGTGGTATAAAACTATTAAAGGAAGCCTGGACTTTCTTGATATTTTATCAGTAGGTTTGCCAACTAAGGTCATTTTTCTTTTCCAATATTCCAGGACACAACATTACATTTATTTGCCATATGTATCACATAATTTTTTTGCTAATAATAAATTACCACATAATTTAACGTCTTAAAATTACACACATATTGTCTCAAAGTTTGTGTGGGTGAAGAATCCAGATGTAGATAATGTCCAAGGGTAAAGTTTCAACAGAAGGCTCAGCCAAGGAAGAATCCCCTTCCAAACTCACATGATTGTTAGAATTCAACTACCTGCAGTCTGTTGGACCAAGGCCCTCCGTTCCTTACTGGCCATTGTCTAGAAGATGCATTCAGTTCCTTGCCATGTGGGCAAGTCACAGTTCCTGCCCACACACACAAGAAGAGGTTAGAATACAAAGTTGTACAGGTAGGGGGGGGCGGATCATTGGGTACCATCTTAGGGTCTACCTGCCACAACAGGTATTCTCCCAATCTGCAACACTTTCTCAGTCTTCAATTATTTTTCATGAACTTTACCCTTTTGAAAAGTACTCATCAAGTATTTTGTAGAATGTTCCAAAATATGGATTTGTCCCATGTTTTCTCATGATTATGCTAGTGATATGGATTAATTTATACACTTATATCTATCTAAGTTTGAAGATGAACAAAGCTGAACAGTATGTTATTTGGAAATAGAAATGTAGAGAGAAAAATAATAAGGAGAAATAAAGGAATGATGGATAGAGACTTCAAAATAATAATAAATAACACCTTCAGTGGGTAGGGAAGAGGATGAAGTTGGGAATATGCATCCAGGAAATATTACAATATTGCTAATGTTCTTTATATTAAGCTCAGAAATGACTTTTCAAAATTAAACTTTTAAAATTTAGAACAGTTTTAGATTTACAAAACAGTTGTGAGGACAGTACAGAGATATATTTCAGAAATATACATACACCCCACACACATTTTCACTTCACCTATTTAACTATCCTCTTTCTTAAGCCCCTGGTAAACACTAATCTGCTTATTATCTCTATAGTTTCCCATTTTCCAGAGTGTCATATAAATGGAATCACACAATATATGGTCTTTTCAAACTTCTTTCCTTTAGCTGAATGCCTTTAAGATTTGTGAAGTTTACCTCACTGTACATAAGTTTGCATTTCCCTAATGGTCAAAGGTTTTGAGCATCTTTTTATGTGCTTACTACATGTATATATCTTCTTTAGAGAAATATCTATTCAAATTATTTAACTATTTTTAATTGGAATATTTGATTTTTTAATTTTTGAGTTGTAAGAGTCCTTTATATATTCTGGATAAGACACTCTTATCAGCTTTATAATTTACAAATATTTTATCCCATTCTTTGGGTTGTCTATTCACTTTCTTGATAGTATGCTTTGAATCACAAAAGTTTTAAATGCTGATGAAGTTCAATTTACTTCTTCTGTCACTTGTCCTTTTGTTGTCATAAGCTAGAAACCATTGTTTAACTGAAGGTCATGAAGATTTACTCTTATGTTTTATTCTAAAGTTTTAGCTTTTATATTTAAGTCTATGTTCCACTCTGAGTCAATTGGTATATGGTGTGAGGTTGAAGTCCAACTTGTGTGTGGATATCCACTTGTCCTAGCAACATTTTTTAGAAAAAAAATCCACATTGAGTAGTCTTGGCAAACCTGTAAAATCAACTGGCCAAAATGTAAGGATTCATATTTGGTAACTAAATTCTATTCCATAGATCTATATGTTTAGCCTTATGCCAGTGCCACAATGTCTTGATTATCATAGCTGTATGTGAGTTTTGAATTCAAGAAGGGTAAGTTGAGTACTCCAAATTTCATTCCTTTTTAAGGTTATTTTGATTATCCTGAGTTCCTTGAATTTTCAATTAATTTTAGTATCAGCTTGTCAGTTACTGAAAAAAAGAGGCAACTGGAATTTTGACACAGAGTGCATTGAATCTGTTGCTCCATTTGGAAAATATAGTTACCTTAACAATATTAGGCCTTCTGATCAATGAACCTAGGATTTTTTTCCATTTATTTATGTCTTCTTAATTTTCTTTCAACAATATTTTGTAGTTTTCCATGTACATGTCTCACACTTATTTTGTTAAGGTCATGCCTAAATATTTTATCTTTTTGATGTTATTTTAAATGGAAAAGTTTTCTTGGTTTCATTGTCATTTTGTCCATTGCTAGTGTATAGAAATGCAACTGATTTTTGTATATTGACCTTGCACACTGCAACCTAGCTGAACTCATTTTTTAGTTCTAATAGTATTTTAGTAGATTGCCTAGGATTTTTATACACAAAATCATGTTATTTGCAAATAGAGATAGTCTGACTTCTTTCCAATCAGGTTGTCTTACATTTGTTTTTCTGGCTAATTGAGCTGGTTCCAACCTCCAATTTTGCAGAGAAGTGAAAAGAGTGGTCATTCTTGTCTTGTTTCTCATCTTGGGCAAAGTTCTGAGTTTTCACAATTACATATTAGGTCTTTTGGTTTTTTCATGGATGCCGTTTATTAGATTCAGAAAGTTCCCTTCTATGCTTAATTTGTTTAGTGTTTTATCATAAATGAATGTTGGATTTTGTCAAATGATTTTGTGTATGTTTTTGAGATGATCATTTTGTTTTTGTCCTTTATTCTACTGCTATAATGTATTATATTAATTGTTTTTGTATTTTGAACCAAACTTGAATTCCTGAGATAAATCTCAGTTGGTCATGGCATTTAACTTTTGTATACATTGCTGTATTTGGCTTGCTAATATTTTGTTGATGATTTTTGTATCTAGATTAATGAAGAATATTGGTCAGTAATTTTATTTTCTTGTAATGTCTAGCTGTGGTATTAGGGTAAAGTGGCCTTGTAGAATGAGGTGGTAAATATTTTCTTATCTTCTGTCTGTTTGGAGGAGTTTATGAAAGATTTATATTAATTACTTAAACATTTGGTATAAATTAACAGTGAAGTCTTCATAGATTAGATTTTTAATGATATATTTTTTCAAATTACTAACTCATTTTTGCCACTTGTGTAGATCTATTAAGGTTTTCTTTTTATTTTCTTACCAGTTTTTTCCTTTGTAGGTTTTTACCCATTTCATCCAGGTCATCTAATTTGTTAGCATATTCTTCATAGTGTTCTTAGTACTCACAGATAATCCTGATCTATTCATAGAAGCTTGGTTATAATGCCCTCTTTCAGTAATTTGATTTTCATAAATTGAGTCTCTTTTCTGTCTTCTTTCTTTTCTCTCTCTCTCTCTCTCTCATATTTTATCAATTTAGTTGCTATTTCAAAGAACCATCTCTTAGCTGTGTTGATTTTCTCTACTGTTTTTCTATTTCATTTATTTCCACTCTATTCTTTAATACTCCCTTCCTTTGGTTGATGTGGGTATAATTTATCTTTTCTCTAGTTTTTTTAAGTATAAGTTTATGTTTTTTAAATTGAAATATTTTCTATTTTAATATGGATGTTTACATATATTAATTTTCCTCTAAGTACCATTTTAACTATATCTCTTAAAACTTGGTATGCTGTGATTTTTGTTTTCATTCATCTCAAATTATTGTCTATTTCTGAAAATTTAAAACTTTTTCCAGTTTTACTGAAATATAATTGACATATAACATTGTGTAAGTTTAAGTTGTACAACACAATGATTTTATACCATATATTACAAAATAATTACCACAATAAGTTTAGATTTTCTTGTTATTTCTTCCTTGACCCATTGATTATCTAGAAGTGTGTGGTTTAACTGCCACACATTTATAAATTTTTATGTGTAGCTGATTTCTAATTTTATTCCATTATGGTCAGATTAAATCCTATGCTTGATTTCAGTTCTTATACATTTACTGAGACATGTATTATAGCCTAAAATATGGTCTATCCTGAACAAAGTTCCATGTGTGTTTGAGCAGGATCTGCATTCTCCTGTTATTAGGTGGAATGTTCTATAGATGTCTGTTAGATTATTTGAATTATTGTGTTGTTCAAGTCTTCAATTTCCTTGTTGATCTTCTTCCTAGTTGTTCTACCCATTATTAAAAGTGGGGCAGTAAAGTCTCCAACTATTACTGTCTTATTGTCTACTTGTCCCATAAATTATGTCAGTTTTGCTCTGTGTGGTTTGAGTTCTATTGTTAGATGTATATAAGTTTAAAATTATGTCTTCTTGATGGATTGGCCATTTCATTATAAAAAATCTTTTTAGTAGCAGTTTTTTTCTTAAAATCTATTTTTATCTGATAGCTCCTCAGTTCTCCTTTGGATAATGTTTTCTTAGTATATATTTTTCATCATTTTACATTTAATCTATTGATATCTTTTTTTCTAAAGTGTTTCCCTTTTAGAAACATGTATTTAGATAATATTTCTCATCAACTTCGAAAATGTATGCCTTTTGAAAGGATTTTTAATCCATTTACTTTTAATGTAATTACTGTTACTGATGGATTTATGTCTTCCATTTTACTATTTGTTTGTGATATGTCTTTAAATTTTTTATTGTGGTAAGTCACATGATATAAAACATAATATTTTAACCATATTTAACTGTACAGTTCAGTGGCACTAAGTATATTCACATTGTTGTGCAACTCTGACCATCTCCTGAATTTTTCACTTTCCTAAACTGAAACTCTGTCCCCTTCAAACACGAATTCCCTATTCCCCCTCTCCACCCTTCCCACACCCCAGACCCTGGCATCTACCAATGTACTTTCTGACTCTATGAATTTGACTATTCTTGGTACCTCGTATAACTGGAATCAAGCAGTATTTGTCTGCACCTAATGTATATTAGAATGCATTTTTAAGATTAACTTAATATATGTCCTGCAAACAGACTGTACCTTCTTTTTATTCCCCTGTGCTATACAGTAGGCACTCACCAGCCATTTACTTCCTACATAGTAGTGTACATATACCTCAATCCCAATCTCCCAATCCATTCCACCACCACACCCTTGGTGCCCATATGTTTGTTCTCTACCTCTGTGTCTGTATATCTGATTTGCAAATAAGTTCATCTGTATCATTTTTCTAAATTCCACATATATGCATTAATATATGATATGTATTTTCTCTTTCTGACTTACTTCACTCTGTATGACAGTCTATAGGTCCAGCCACATCTCTGCAAATGGCACAATTTCATTCCTTTTCATGGCTGAGTAATATTATATTGTATATATGTATCACATTTTCTTTATCCATTTATCTGTTGATGGACATGTAGGTTGCCCTGGCTACTGTAAATAGTGCTACAATGAACATTGGGGTGCATGTATTTTTTGGAATTATGGTTTTCTCCAGGTACATGCCCAAGTGTGGGATTACTGTGTTATATGGTAGTTGTATTTTTAGTTTTTTAAGGAACTTCCATACTGTTCTCCATAGTGGCTGTATCAATTTACATTTCCACCAACAATGTAAAAGGGTTCCCTTTTCTCCACACCCTCTCAAGCATTTATGGTTTGTAGATTGTTTGATGAAGGTCATTCTGAACAGTGTGGGGTGGTACCTCATTGTAGTTTTGATTTACATTTCTCTAATAATTAGTGATGTTGAGCATCTTTTCATGTGTCAGTTGGCCATCTCTATGTCTTCTCTGTAGAACAGTCTATTTAGGTCTTCTGCCCATTTTGTGATTGAGTTGTTTGTTTTACTGATGTTGAGCTGCATGAGCTGCTTGCATATTTAGGAGGTTAACTCCTTGTCAGTTGCTTCATTTGAAAACATTTTCTCCCATTCTGAGTGTTGTCTTTTCATCTTGTTTATGGTTTCCTTTGCTGTGCAAAACTTTTCAGTTTAATTAGGTCTCATTTGTTTATTTTTGTTTTTACTTTCATTATTCTAAGAGGTGTGTCAAAAAGATCTTGCTGTGATTTATGTCAAAGAGTGTTTTTCCAATGTTTTCCTCTAAGAGTTTTATAGTGTCCAACTTTAAATTTAGGTATTTAATCCATTTTGAGTTTATTTTTGTGTATGGTGTTAGGGAGTGTTCTAATTTCATTCTTTTACATATAGCTGTCCAGTTTCCCCAGCACCACTTATTGATGAGACTGTCTTTTCTCCATTGTATATTCTTGCCTCCTTTGTCATAGATTAATTGACCATAGGTGCATGCATTTATCTCTGGGTTTCCTATCCTACTCCACTGATCTATATTTCTGTTTTTGTGCCAGTCCCATATTGTCTTGATTACTGTAGCTTTGTAGTATAGTCTGAAGTCAGGTAGCCTGATGCTTCCAGCTCTGTTTTTCTTTTTCAGGATTGCTTTGGATATTTGGGGTCTTTTGTGTTTCCATACAAATTGTAAAACTTTTTTGGCCTAATTCTGTGAAAAATGCCATTGTTAGTTTGATAGAGATTGCACTGAATCTGTAGATTGCTTTGGGTAGTATAGTCATTTTCACAATGTTGATTCTTACAATCCAAGAACATGGTACATCTCTCCATTTGTTTGTGTCATACTTGATTTCTTTCATCAGTATCTTACAGTCTTCTGCATATAGGTTTTTGCCTCCTTAGGTAGGGTTATTTCTAGACATTTTATTCTTTTCATTGCAGTGGTAAATTGAATTGTTTCCTTAATTTCTCTTTCTGATCATTCATTGTTAATGTATAGGAATGCAAGAGATTTCTGTGCATTAATTTTGCATCCTGCAACTTTACCAAAGTCATTGATTAGCTCTAATCATTTTCTGGTGGCATCTTTAGGATTTTCTATGTATAGTATCATGTCATCTTCAAACAGTGACAGTTTTACTTCTTCTTTTCTAATTTGGATTCCTCTTCTTTCTTTTTTTTTTCTCTGATTGCCATAGCTAAGGCTTCCAAAACTCTGTTGAATAATAATTGTGAGAGTGGACATCCTTGTTTTTTTCCTGATCTTAGAGGAAATGCTTTCATTTTTCACCATTGAGAATGATGTTTGCTGTGGGGTTTTCATATATGGCCTTTATTATGTTGAGGTAGGTTGCCTCTATGACCACTCTCTGGAGAGTTTTTATCATAAATCAGTGTTGAATTTTGTCAAAAGATTTTTCTGCATCCATTGAGATTATCATATGGTTTTTATCCTTCAATTTGCAAATATGGTGTATCACATTGATTGATTTGCATATATTGACAAATCCTTGCATCCCTGGGGTAAATCCCATTTGATCATAGTGTATGATCCTTTTAATGTGTTGTTGGATTCTGTTTGCGAGTATTTTGTTGAGAATTTTTGCATCTATGTTTATCAGTGATACTGGTCTGTAATTTTCCTTTTTTAAATGATATCTTTGTCTGGCTTTGGTATCAGAGTGATGTTGACCTCATAGAGTGAGCTTGGGAGTGTTCTTCACTCTGCAATTTTTCGGAAGAATCTGAGAAGGATAGGTGTTAGCTCTTCTCTAAATGTTTGATAGAATTTGCCTGTGAAGCCATCTGGTCCTGGACTTCTGTTTTTTGGAAGATTTTTAATCACAGTTTCAATTTCATTACTTGTTATTGGTCTGTTTATATTTTCTATTTCTTCCTGGCTGTGTCTTGGAAGGTTGTACCTTTCTAAGAGTTTGTCCAGTTCTTCAAAGTTGTCCATTTTATTGGCATACAGTTGCTTGTAGTAGTTTCTTATGATACTTTGTATTTCCACAGTATCAATTGTAATTTCTCCTTTTCCATTTCTAATTTTATTGATTTGAGTCCTCTCTTTTATTTCTTGATGAGTCTGGCTAAATGTTTACCAGTTTTGTTTATCTTCTCAAAGAATCAGCTTTTAGTTTCATTGATCTTTGCTATTGTTTTCTTCATTTCTATTTCATTTATTTCTGCTCTGATTTAATGATTTCTTTCCCTGTACTAACTTTGACTTTTGTTTGTTCTTCTTTCTCTAGTTGCTTTAGGTGTAAGGTTAGGTTGTTTATTTGAGATTGTTCTTGTTTTTTGAAATAGGATTGTGTTGCTATAAACTTCCCTCTTAGAACTGCTTTTGCTGTATCCCATAGGTTTTTGATCACTGTGTTTTTGTTGTCATTTGTTTCTATGTATTTTTTGATTTCCTCTTTGATTTCTTCATTGATCTCTTAGTTAGTAGCATGTTGTTTAGCCTCTGTGTGCTTATGTTTTTTACAGTTTTTTTCCTCTAATTGATTTCTAATCTCATAGTGTTGTGGTCAGAAAAGATGCTTGGTACAATTTCAAATTTCTTAAGTTTACCAAGGCTTGATTTGTGACCCAGGATATGATCTATCCTGGAGAATTTTTTTTTGTGCCATTGAGAAGAAAGTGTATTCTGCTGCTTTCAGTTGGAATGTCCTATAAATATCAACTAAGTATATCTGGTCTAGTGTGTCATTTAAAGCTTGTGTTTGCTTACTAATTTTCTGTCTGGATGATGAGTCCATTGGTGTAAATGGAGTGTTAAAGTCCCCCATTATTATTGTTTTACTGTCGATTTCCCCTTTTATTTGCCTTTTGTATTGAGGTGCTCTTACATTGGGTACATAAATATTTATAATTGTTGTGTCTTCTTCTTAGATTGATCCCTTGATCATTATGTAGTGTCCTTCCTTGTCTCTTGTGAAAGTCTTCATTTTAAAGTATATTTTGTCTGATATGAGTATTGCTACTCCAGCTTTCTTTTGATTTCCATTTGCATAGAATATCTTTTTCCATCCCCTCACGTTCAGCCTGTATGTGTCCCTAGGTCTGAAGTGGGTTTGTTGTAGACAGCATATATATGGGTCTTGGTTTTGTATCCATTCAGCAAGCCGGTGTCTTTTGGTTGGAGCATTTAATCCATTCACATTTAAGGCAATTATTGATATGTATGTTCCTATTACCATTTTCTTAATTGTTTTGGGTTTGTTTTTGTAGGTCTTTTCTTCTCTTGTGTGTTCCACCTAAAGAAGTTCCTTTAGCATTTTTTGTAAAGCTGGTTTGGTGGTGCTGAATTCTCTTAGCTTTTGTTTGTCTATAAAGCTTTTAATATCTCCATCAAATCTGAATGATATTCTTGCTGGGTAGAGTGACCTTCATTTTAGGTTTTTCCGTTTCATCACTTTAGATATATCCGGCCACTCTCCTCTGGCCTGCAGGGTTTCTACTGAAAAATCAGCTGATATCCTTATGGGGAATCCCTTGTATATTATTTGTTACATTTCCCTTTCTACTTTTAATATTTTTTCTTTGAACTTAATTTTTGTTAGTTTGATTAATATGTGTCTTGGCATGTTTCTCTTTGGGTTTATCTTGTATGGGACTCTCTGTGCTTCCTGGATTTGAGTGGCTATTTTTTTCCCATGCTATTGAAGTTTTTGACTATAATTTCTTCAAATATTTTCTTAGACGTCTTCTCTTTCTCTTTTTCTTTTGGGACCCCTATAACTCAATTGTAGGTGCATTTAATGTTGTCTCAGAGGTCTCTGAGACTGTCCTCATTTCTTTTCATTCTTCTTTCTTTATTCTGCTCCATTATTCTATCTTCCAGCTCACTTATCCATTCTGTCTCATTTATGCTGCTATTGATTCTTCTAGTGTATTTTTCATTTCAGTTTTTGTGTGGTTCATCACTGTTTGTTTGTTCTTTAGTTCTTCTAGGTCCTTATTAAACATTTCTTGTATTTTCTTAGTCCATGACTCCATCCTATTTCCGAGATTTGGATCATCTTTACTATCATTACTCTGAATTATTTTTTGGGTAGATTGCCTGTTTCCTCTTCATTTACTTGGGCTTGTAGGTTTTTACATTGCTATTTTGTCTGTAACATATTCCTCTGTCATTTCTTTTTTGCTGATGGTTTGGGCTGTGTTCTTGTCTTTGTTGTTGTTTGAACTGAAGTGTCCAGTACTGAAATTTGCAGGCAGTTGGGTGGAGCCAGGTCTTGGTGTCAAGATGAGGACCTCCAGGAGAGCTCACACTGATTAATATTTCCTGAGGCTTGAAGTTCTCTGTTAGTCCAGCTGCTTAGACTCAGTGTTCCCACCTCAGGGGCTCAGGCCCTATCCCTGGCCTGGGAACCAAGATCCTGCAAACCATGCAGTGTGGCAAAAAAGAAAACCAAAAAACTAAAGATTAAACCAAAAAACAGACAACAAACAAGGGCAGAACAATAACAAAGAATAAAAAATAAAATAAAATTAGAAAAATACAAATTATATTAGAAAAAATAAAAATGAAAATGAAACAACAACCACAAAACAAAGCACAACAGGAAAAAATTGAAAAACAAAATCCCTGGTGCTTCTGCTATCAGTGTCCTTGCCCTACGGTGAGCTACATCTGACTCCTATCTCTTGGAGGAGGGCCTCCAAGACCTCTAGGTAGGTCTCTGGACCCACTGTGTCAGCTTCACTTCTGCATGTGTTCATTTCACCAGCATCTGCTCCTGAAGCTGGCCCAGAGCACACTTGCCCATGCAGGCCAGCTGGGACCCAGGCTTCTATGGGCATGTCTTCAGGGGCCAGTGCAGCTGGAGGAGGCTTTGGAGGGAGGTGGTGCTCAGCCCACCAGGACCCAGTCAGCCTGTGGAGGCTTTAGGAGTGATGGCCCTTTGGTTCACCAGGACCAGAGGAGACCTTGACAGGGGCAGGTCTCAGGCATGGGATCCATGTGGCCCCCAGAGGCTTTGGTGGCGGCAGGGCCCAGGCAGGGGACCCACAAGGGCTGAGGAGGCCCTGGTGAGGTGGGGCTCAGTCCCAACCCCCTAGCAGGCTCACCATGGTTTGAGGGATGGGCAAGCCTGCTCATGTGTGTGCCCCCACCACTGCCCAAGGAGGCCAGGCCAGCAGGTGGGGAAGGGTGCCACAATGGTGGCCCCACCCTTTTCATGCCACTCAACAATAGTTTCCTGCTTCCCTGGTGGCCCAAGCCTCCCCTGCCAACCTTCCCTGCTACAGAGCCCTTCCTCCTTTCACCTCAGGCTGTCTCCTTACCCCCATCAGCCATCCCCTCCCAGGATCCACCCTCCAAACCCCACTCTCCAGCACCTAAACCTCTCCACACCAGGAGACACACAACCCAGGCCAGGGTGCACAGGGCCATGGCAGGTACCATGCACACAGGCCCCACTCTGTCCCAACCCCCACAAACCAGTCTCTGCTCCCCTCTGACTCCCAAACCCCCGAAGGTCCCCATCTGTTTCCACTGATCCCCCTTCTGTGAGTGAGCCACACTGAGTGTGAGAAAATCTCCTTTCCTCCAGCCCCCACCAGGGGTGCCAGTCTCATCCTGTTTCCACCCCTCTTCCCCCCTTCCTTACCATGCCCCACCCAGTTGCACGGGAACCTCTCCTGTCCCCTTAGGTGTCCAAGGTCCTCCCGTAACACCCAGTAGGGGTTCCACAAGAACTGCTCCAATTCCCCCCTGCAGCACCAGTGAGGAGATTTGAAGTCCACATCCTCCTACTCTGTCATTTTGACTCTGACCCTTGATATGTCTTGACTCATTTTTGTTCCACACTTAATCACCACTGCCTTCTTGTGTATTTTCTAGTGTACAGTTTTAATCCCCTAGTTGTTTATTTTTCTTTCTTTTTTTTTTTTTTTTTTTTGCAGTACGTGGGCTTCTCATTGTTGTGGCCTCTCCCATTGTGGAGCACAGGCTCCAGATGCGTAGGCTCAGTGGCAATGGCTCATGGGCCCAGCCGTTCCACGGCATGTGGGATCTTCCTGAACTGGGGCATGAACCCACGTCCCCTGCATCGGCAGGTGGACTCTCAACCACTGTGCCGCCAGGGAAGCCCCCCTAGTTGTTTCTTTAGCTATATTTTTGGAATTATTTTCTCATTGGTTGCCCCGGTGATCACAATTAACATCTTAACTTGAAACAGTCTAATTCACATTAATACTAACTTAATTTCATTACTATAAATAAAAAAATACTCCAATGTTACCATTCCTTCCCCTTCCTTTAAGCTATTATCATTATATGAATAATATCTTAATGAATTACCAGCCCGTCAACACAGTTTTATAATTAATGATTGAAGTAGTTGTACTTTAAACCATGTAGAAGGGAAGAGTTAAACAAAAAATATAATATATTCTATTTTATATTTACCTATGTAATTATCTTAACTTGTACTCTTTATTTCTTTGTGTGAATTCAAGTTACTGATCAGTTTCTTATCATTCCTCCCCAAAGAACTCACTTTAGTATTTCTTTTTTTTTTTTTTTTTTTTTTTTTTTGCTGTACGCAGGCCTCTCACTGCTGTGGCCTCTCCCGTTGCGGAGCACAGGCTCCGGACACACAGGCTCCGCGGCCATGGCTCGCGGGCCCAGCCGCTCCGCGGCATATGGGATCTTCCAGGATCGGGGCACGAACCCGTGTCCCCTGCATCGGCAGGCGGACTCTCAACCACTGCGCCACCACGGAAGCCCTAACTTTAGTATTTCTTGTACATCATGACTATTAATGACAAATTTCCTCTGTTGTTGTTTATTTGAGAGTGTCAATTTCTTCCTCACTTTTGAAGAGTAGCTTTGTGGATATAAAATTCTCATTTGACATTTTTTTTTCTTTCAGCATTTTGAATATTTCATCCACAGTCGTCTGGACTCATGATTTCTGACTATAAATCAACCCTTAATAATTAAAGGATCCCTTGTATCCATATCCATATCCACGTCACTTTTCCCTAGCTTTAAACATTCTCTATCTATGGCTTTTGATAATTTGACTATGCTATATCTTGGTGTGGATCTCTATGTTTATCCTATTTGGATTTTATCTGACTCTTGAATGTGTAATCATTTTCATTATATTTGGGAAGTTTTTAGCTATTATTTCTCTAAATATTCTTTATGCCACTTTACTTCCTCTCATTCTAGGAATCCTATTATGCATATGTTTGTACACTTGATAGTGTCCCAATGATGTCTAAGTCTCAAGTTTCTCTATTCTTTGTACACTTGATAGTGTCCCAACGATGTCTAGGTCTCAATTTTCTCTATTCTTTTTTTTTCTTTCTGTTGCAGAATATGATGATCTCAGTAGTCCTTTATTCAAGTTTGTTGATTGTTTTTTTCTGCTTATTTAAATAGGTTGTTGACCTCTCAAGTGAATTCTTTATTTCAGTCATTATTTTGAAACTCCATGATTTCCACTTTTAAAACAATACTTTTTATTGATATTTTCTAGTTGATGAGATATCTTTCTTACACTTTAATTATTTCAACATGGTTTCCTTTGATTATTTGAAATAGCTGTAATTGCTGATTTTATACCTTTATCCTTTAAGTCCAAGGTCTAAGCTTCCAGTGGGAGAGACAGTCTTTATTGACTGCTTTTTTGTTCCATGCACAGGACATATTTTCCTTTATATTTGTGTGTATCATAATTTTGGTTGTTGAAACTAGACATTTAAAATAACTTGTGACAACTCTGGAAACACTTTTCAGTGTTTATTGTTGTTAATACAGGTTGCCATTGCTGCTTTTTTTTTTTTTTAGTGACTTTCCTGAACTAACTCCATTAAGTAGGTATTATTTGTCACTGTGGCTACTGTGTTCTCTGTCCAATGACTGGACAGAAATTTTCTTAAATGACTTGAACCAGTAAGTTTCTCAGCCTTTGCCAAGGGGCTTTATGTAGGGTTGGGACAGTTTCATTCTTCAACTATTTACAACTCCACCTTAGCCTTTCAATTCCTGCCTGTGCAGAGCCTCAGGTAAGGGAGGTTATAGCCACAGGTGAGAGATTAAGGATTTTAAAGTCTTTTCTGAGCCTGCATGCAGCCATCACATGTACATGTATTTCTAGATCACTAAGAATATGTCAGACCTTTCAAAATTGTCTGATGGACATCTCACCTCCCCAGTTTTCTTTTTAAGTTTTTGCCACCCTCTTATTTACCTCAACTGGTATTACCACCTCAGCTACTTGCAATGCTAAACAAATGCTGCTTACTCTTTCTGACAAAAACCCTGGGAATAGGGTATTCTGACTGAGCAAGCTCTTAGTCACATCCAGTAAAGACAAGTCTTATGGATGGGTATTTTCAAGGAGCTGTCCGCTAAAATCGTGATAATTGCCTAGGAATGGAGTTTTGGGGGAAGTTTGGAACACACTTCCCCCCTCCAATGACTGCTAGGACACTGTTTTTCACAGATAAAGTGGTTGCGGAGACGATAGATTTCAAAATTACTGTGGAATTCAAGAGGGGGGAATGAGAATAGGGCAAATTAAAATGACACAAAATTACTGTTATTACTGAAATTAATTCATTTATAAGAATAAATGGTCCTTCAAATTTTGCAAGTCTTTGTTTAATTTCGAGTTCTGAAAAGGATCATTTTGATACTTTTTACCATGCTCTTATTGCTATTATGAAGGAGCAATTTTTCGGAGGTCATTAGTCTGTGATTATTCCTCTCCTTCACTTTTGATGGATGACTTAGCTGCATATGGAATTATAGATCGGTGGTTTTTTTCTTTTAACACTTTGAAGATCTTCTCCATTTCTTGCTTGAATTGTTTCTGAAGACAAGTACACTATAATTATTATCTTTATTCTTCTATAAGTAAAGTTTTGTTTTCTCAGGTTTCCATTAGAATTATCTCTTTGTCTTTGGTTTCCTGCAGCTTGACTGTGAAACGTATAGGTGTATTTATTTTCTTTTTTCTTTTTGCTCTTTATCTTGTTTGGTTTTCTATGTTCTTCCTTTTGTTTTGCTGTTTATCTTGGTTTGGTGTTTCTCAGTGATTTTGGACATTCTTTGTCATTATTACCTCAAAATCTTTACTCTGCCCCATTCTTTCTTTCTTCTGCTCTTCCAACAATGAGTATATCTTTTGATATTTTCACACAATTTTTGAATGTTCTCTCCTTTTTATTTCACTTTTTCCTTTTTCCATTTCAGAAGTTTCTATTGACCTAACTAGAGTCCTCTGATTTTTCCCTCAACCATATCAAGTCAATTGACGATCTTAATACACTCTTCATTTCTGTTCCTCTGTGTTTTTCTAATTTCTCATATTTCCTTTGACTATTATTTGAGCTTTCATCTCTCTGTTTTACCAACCTGTTCTTGCATGTTTTCTAGTTTTCTTCATTCATCCTGTAACATATTATTTTATATTCCCTCTCTGATAATTCCAACATCAGTGTCATATCTGAGTCTTCCAAAGATTGTTTTGTCTCTCTAGTTTGTTTTTACTTGCTGTTTTTTCATGGAATTGTGTTGTTCTTTTTGAAAGCTAGACACATTACACCTGCCAATAGGAACTGAGGTAAACAGAACTTTAGTGTGAGGATTTATGTTAATCTGGCTAGGAGTTGGGTTGTGTTTGTTATTTGTGGTAGCTGTACGTACCAGAGGCTTCAAATTTTATTAGTGGCCTTTTCCCCCCTCTCCTCTTAGCTTTGGGGATTCTTTATGAGCTACAACTTAGAAATAGTTTGTGTCTTGCTGCGGTTTCAGCTCTAATCTACTCTATTATACTGAAACCATTTTGATATGATGATAGGTCTGAAGGATATGGAGTATTATACAATATTCCAAGTTAATCTCAATCTTTTAATTTGCCTGTGTCTTGAGGCTGTGATCTTTACAAATATTTTTGTCACTCTTTCAGTTGTGAGAGTGAGACACTCCTACTCTTTTCCCCCCTGCTGGCTTCCTATTCCTTTCAGTTCCTACAGCATTCCAAATACTTTACCTTAAATCCCTGTCTTCAGTTTACTCTGAGTTTTCCCACCATAGGTGAGACAGAAAAGCTAGTGGTTGCAGCGTTGGGGAAAAATCCCTTCCAACTATCTGGGGCAAGGTTTCCAAATTGCCCTCTGGCAGAATTTACCCCCCAAAAGGGATATATATATATATATATATATATTTTTTTTTTCTGGAGAGAAGACACTGGACATATTTTTACAATGGCTACTCTTTTTCTCTCCTGCCAGGGCCGCCAGGGTCCAGGCTAACCATGAGAAACCGGGAGGGTTCCTCGAGGGAAAGTCCATGAAAGTACAAGGCCTTCCTAAGACTGTGGCACCCAGGAGGCTCCCACTCTCACCTTAGTCCACACTCAGCCTCTATCAATTCATCAAATCATCATTAAACATTTCTACTAACTTATGATTCCATCACCTTCTGCTCCTGGTAAGAAGATCTTGGTTGACATATGTCTCTGATTGTGTCTGTCTCTTCATAGTTTAGAGTGCAGACTTGCTCTGTGGTCTCAGTTCTCTGTGGGGCATCCAAAGTAAGTAATTGACTTTCAGTTTGTCCACCTTTTTCTTGTTACAAAACAGGGGTGACAACCTTAAAGTTGTTTGTATGCCAGAGATGAAACCAGGAGTATGGGATGTGGATGTTTAGGAAGAATAACACAGAAGTGAAACACACTTCTCATTGCATCATATCAGGGATACATCATGGCCACAAAATTTTTACTGATGATGTTGAACTTGATCACTTGGTTAAGATGGTGGCTGCCAGAATGTTTTCCCTATAAAATTACTGATTTTTCTTTTCCATCTTTTATGCATTGGAAACAATTCTCTAAGTCTATCCCATAACCAATAGGAGGAGTGAATTATCAAGGAAATTAATAGATATATGTTAAAACCACCACAATAATTAAAAATGTTTTAGGAAAGACACTTTGAGTCTTGCAAATATTTTGTTTCTTCTTAATGTTACACAAACTAATTTTAGCACTCATCAGTGGATCTTGTTTGAAGTAATTATTATTGTGATGTTGTAAGATGATGGTCCACTTTCTTTATTCATTTTGTATTTATTATTTTAAATTATTCTATAAACTATTTATTTATATCAATATGGGTGTATTGATTTTTTCTAGATGTATTGAAATATAATTGACATATAATGTGTAAGTTTAAATTATACAGTATGTTGATCTGATACACTTATATATTGCAAAATGGATATCACAATAGCATTAACTACAACCTGCCTCAAATCACATACTTAATATTTCTTTTTTGTGCTGAGAATATTTAGAATCTACTTTCTTAGCAACTTTCAAGTATCTAATACAATAATTTTTTAAAGTACTTGCTACAGACTCATCTTGTATTTTTTTCTGTCTTAACCTTAAAATCAAACATTTCTTCAAGAAACTGCTTTGTTTTCATTGTTCTTGTTGGAGAATTGTATTTCCAAATCAGTTGTGCTTGTTAATACTGGAATGTCACTGCTTGTAGGCTTTTTCAGCAAACAGAGAGCTAAGAATATATGTATGTACTCATGTACACCCACATTTCTATATTTATTTTTCTAAATCTTTGTAAATATATAGATATATTAAAACGAGTTACTAACCTGAGTTAGTGCTGATATCTACAACTCTAGTCCAGAACCGTAGGATTCATTCTAACCTTCTCTCTTGGTTATTCATAACCTATTTATTTATTTTCTTCCTTATTTAATTGAAGTATTATTGACTTAAATATTATATTAGTTTCACATGTGCAACAGACTGATTTTATATTGTTATAGATTATATGACAATATAGTTATTATAAAATATCAGTTATATTCCCTGTGCTGTACATTACATTCTTGTATCTTATTTATTTTATACCTAGTAGTTTATACTTCTTAATCCCCTTCCCCTATCTTGCCCCATCCCCCATTCCTTTCCTCACTGGTAATTAGTTTGTTTTCTGTATCTGTGAGTCTGTTTCAGTTTTATTATATTCGTTTATTTGTTTTAGTTTTCAGATTCTACATATAAGTGAAAACATACAGTACTTGTCTTTCTCTGTCTGACTTATTTCACTAAGCATAATACCCTCCAGGTCCATCCATGTTTTCACAAATGCATAATTTCATTCTTTTTTATGTCTGAGTAATATTCCAATGCATGTATATGTCATGTCTTCCTTATCTATTCATCTGTTGATGAATACTTAGATTGGTACCATATTTTGGCTATTGTAAATAGCACTGCTATGAACATCAGGGTGCATATATGTTTTCTAATAAGTGTTTTTATTTTCTTTGGATATATACAGAGGAGTGGAACTTTTGGATCATAACTTCTTTCTTTGACAGGGACAAAACTTCCCTGAGTCTCAGATTTTTAATTATTATATTTTTCTTTATACATACACAGGCTGATTTAAATCCATCTTTATTTATCTTGTGCTGGTATCTAGATCTCAGCCACAGTGACGGGTTGGGATACTTGGTTTCTGGAAAAAGTGATAGGAAACATTGGACTTGATCATCTATGTTTATAGATGTGAAATTAAAAGCAGATTGGAATTTGGCAAAGAGTGAGCCAATAGCTTAGTGAAATGAATACATTACATGAACCCTCAAATATGTAAGGAACAGAATTCAGGCAATTTTGTCCGTTCTAAGGTATGCTTGTGGTGACCTCCATGGGTTGACCCTCTGTCTCCCAGAAATACTTTTGGTGTAGGACTCAGAGGTAGATGCCAGTACATACACGTTATTGGGACACCTATTTCATAAGATGTTAAAACTGATTTCTTAAGCCACTAACTGTGTAGATTTCCCTTCTAAGGACAAAACTGAAAACAGTCTAAACCCTTGACTGATTCAAGGGGCTGAACCCTTGGAAAGATGTTGTGGAGCCTGAATGCTCTCATGGTATGCATACCCTCAATTTTCTCATGGAGAGAACTGACTCCTCAAGTTTTCCCACTTGCTCTCCCACAAAACTCATGCTTCCTTGTAGTGTTTTCACCTTACTGCATTGAGAAAGAACCAAATATAACCTGGCACAAAATCATATACACTCATGTATGGGTGTACATGAGTACATACATATATTCTTAGCTCTCTGTTTGTTGAAAAACCCTACAAGCATTGACACTCCAGTACTAACAATGCTCCTGTTTCCATATGTTCTTTTTGGCTTCAGGGCTCTGAGATTCTCTATAGAAGTGACAGTGGTATGAGCAAACACACTCTGATAATAAATGACCTCACCTGTGCCCTGATATGAGTACTGGAGGAGCAACAGGACCTGAGGATGTCATGAACAGGAAAGCTGGAGCGCAAAAAGAGCTGTTCTGGACCCAGGGGTCTGAGCTTCACACTTCATGATAAGCTACTCTTTGCTAGAAGCCTCTTCATGTGAAGGGAGAAGGCAGGCTACTGAAGACATGCTATCTGATTTCTCATACTAGATAGCAGAAATTTTAAGATAGGAGTAGTATTCAAAGAAACGAGTGCCTCTGGTGAAAACTGGCTTTTTGTACATACTTTACTTGCTGAGAATAAAACTTGGTAACAGGATAGTTTGTAGACAATAGCATGTCAGAGGTGAGGAGAGAAAGAGAAAAAAACTGCTGTCTGAACTGGTAAAGGTCTGCATGGAGGCTGCATGTATTTTTGGGATAATCAATCAGTCCTCTTTGTGCTTACAGAAAGCAGGGTGTAGCAGGAGGAGGGTTGTGACCTAGCTTTCTTCCTCTGCCTGCCCTTCCATCTACCTTAGCCCTCGGCCCTCTTTTTTTTTTCTTTCTTTTTTCTGTAACAGCTTTATTGATAGATAATTCACATACCATGCAATTTACCCACTTAACACATACAATTCACTGTGTTTTAGTATAATCACAGAATTGTGCAATCATCACAATAATCAATTTGGAATCAAATTCAAAGCAAATATAGAATAGTTACAACCCAAAAAACACTGTACCCTTTGGCTTTCACCCCCTAGTCCCCATCCTCCTCAGCCCTAAGCAACCACTAATTTAATTCCCGTCTCTAGGGATTTCCTATTCTGGATATTTCATATAAATGGTATCATAAAGCTTTTGTGACTAGCTTCTTCGACTTATCAAAATGTTTTCAAAGTTCATTCATGTAACATGTATCAGTACTTCACTCCTTTTTTTATGGCTAAATTACATTCTATTGCATGTATATACCACATTTTATCCACTCATCTAATTGGTGGATGTTTAGGTTGTTTCCACCTTTTGGGTATTATGAATAATAATGGTGTGGACATTTGTGTATAAGTTTTTCTGTGGCACATGTTTTCATTTCTCTTGGGTATATATATAAGAGTGGAATTGATGGGTCAAGTGATAACTCCACGTTTAACTCTTTGAGGAACTTTCAAACTGTTTTCCAAAGGGACTGCACCATTTTACACCTCCACCAGCAATGTATGAGAATTCTGTCTTCTTCACATTTTCCTCAACAGCTATTAGTATCTGATCCCACACCTTTCTATATGAGATCTATCCTCTTCTGCCTTGGCTTCTCTTTACCTAATTACTCTACTTCCTCTTTTCTCAGCACATCTACAGTTTTTGAGAAGTTGATCTTTTTATTGTTCCCATAACATGCTGTGTTTATTCCTAACTTGATATCTTTGCTCATGCCATTCCCACTGTATTTTTTAAAATGAATTTTTAAAATTATGGTAAAACACATTTAACATAAATGTCATTAACCATTTTGAATTGCATAGTTCAGTAACATTAAGTACATTCACATTCTTGTGTAATCATCACCAACATTCACCTCCAGAATTATTTTCTTCCCACAAAATTGAAACTCTAGACCCATTAAACAATAACTTCCCATTTCCCCCTTCCCCGGTCCCTAGAAACCACCATTTTGCTTTCTGTCTCTATGAGTTTGAATACTCTGGGTGCCTCATATAAGTGGAATCAACAGTATTTGTCTTTTTGTGACTGGTTTATTTCACTTAGCATAATGTCCTTAAGGTTCATCCATATTAGAGCATGTTTCAAATGTTCCATCCTTCTTAAGACTGGATCATATTCCATTGTATGTAAATAACACATTTTGCTTATCCATTCATCCACCAATGGACACTTACATTGCTGCCATCTTTTGGCTATTGTGAATAATGCTGCTATGGACATGGGTATACAAATATCTGCTCAGGATTCTGTTTTCAATTCTTTTGAGTATATATGTAGAAGTGATAGTGAAGCACCATATAGTAATTATATTTTTAATTCCTTCAGGAATCACCACACTGTTTTCCATAGTGGCTATACCATTTCACATTTTTACCAGCAGTGTGCAAGTGTTCCAATTTCTTCACATCCTTACCAATACTTGTTATTTTCTGTAATAGGTGTGAAGTGGTATCTCATTATAGTTTTGATTTGCCTTTCCCTAGTGATTCGTGATGTTCAGTTGTGTTTTTTGGCCATTTGTGTATTTTCTTTAAGAAATGTCTATTCAAATTCTTTGCTTATAATGTGGTTTTTTTTTTTTTTTGGTCTCATGACTCTTAAAGGATTGCTCACATAACACTCATTGCAGAGAATTTTTCACAAACCTTCAAAGAAGTGTCTCTACTCCTAACATTTCCACCTGTAACTATGGGCCACCTCAGATAGAATGGGCAGAACTCCATAGTGTAGATAGAGTGAAAAGGAGAAGGTACTCGAAATGTATAAATCAGTGTTGGTGATCTGTTGCAGCTGAGATATTTAGTGGGTGATTAAAGATCTAAGGAGATGAGAAGAAGTGAGGAAATTTCAATCAAGAGACATATAAAAGTATGGTAGTTATGAGGAAATCTCAATCAAGAGTAATATAACATGTGGTAGTCATGACCACAGAAATTTGAGCTTTGCTATCTGACAGGCACGTTCTTATTTTAAAGATATTTGGAGAAAAAGATGGGAACTAAGTCTGTTCAGTACAGTTGAATGCTCAAAGCTAGAATCTTTAGATATGTGTTTGGTTGGAAATCTCTCTCCAGGCTCCTATTTGTTCATGTCAGCCCCACACCAGATTAAAGCTGACAGCAGGCAAATACAGAGAGGTGCATACTCTGAGACACCTCAGACCAGCCTTTCTGTTTGGAATGCCTCTGCAAATTCTGGACAGTGTTCCCTGAGCACTGCAGCTCTTTTTCCAGGGTCTGTCTCTCCATGACCCAGATCTCCCTTAGGGAGTTGGTGTATGAGGGGTACAGTGGTCAGGTTTAGAGAGTAAGGGGAAATTTTCCCTTACCAACTTCTTCCTGCCGACCTCTTCCTCCATGTAAACTATACCAGCCATTACCTAACTTATTGATGTAGTGGCCAATGTAAACATTGCTCCATCCACCAGCTACATGTCAGAAATAAGTGGGTGGGCTTGGGTTTCTGTTGGGCTAATTTAACTTAAATGAGGCAGGAAAAATTTCATATTCTTTTATTAAAGAAGTAGGATAAATAGGAAGCCTGAATTTTTAAGAAGTGAATTAAAAGTCTAGAGGGTATAAGCATCCTAAAAACCACAATGAGAAAAAGTTGGACCTTAGGAAGATCTTCCATGGCCTGAGAAAAATGAGCAATTTTCCCTATATTCCATATTAGATTAAAGTTTTTCTCTTTATCTTCCTAGGCCATTTGCAGAGGGGTCTTTCATGAATAAAATATCTTGCTCATCCCCATGACACCTTGGCCACATGTAACACTGAAGTATGAGATGTGTTACCATTGTCTACTGCTGTGTAACAAACCATCCCAGAATTAGTAGCATTAGAGAACAACTATTTTGTTATGCTCATGGATTCTGTGGCATAGTAATGAAGACTTTTCTTTGCTTCATAATGTCTGGGGCCTCAAATGGCAAAACATAAATGGCTGGAGAGTGATTCAAACTATTGGGGGCTGGAATAATCTAGAGGCTTCTTTACTCACATGTGTGATGTGGGGCAGAGACAACCCAAATGCTGTGCTCAGGTAGGAGTATCAACAGGGGCTCTCCATGTGGCTTCGACTCTTCACAGCCTCGAAACCTAGTTGGGCATCATACATAGTGGCTTAGATTTAAAGGGTAAGTTTTGCAGTGTGCAAGACAGAGCAACATTCCTTTTGTGATCCTGACTCAGAAGTCACAGAACATGCATGCCATCCTGTGTTAGTGGAAGCACTCCCAAATCCACCCAGTTTCAAGGGGAGAAAAAATAATCCCTGCCTTTTGATGGGAATAATGTCCAAGCATTTGTAGTGAAATTATTTTCCCAGAGATATTTAGGATTTTCTTTTTTTTTTATTGAAGTGTAGTTGATTTCCAATGTTATGTTAGGTTCATGTGTACAGCAAAATATATATATGTATATGTGTGTGTATATATATGTGTGTGTGTGTGTGTGTGTGTATATATATATATATATGCATATATATATATGCATATATATATATATATATGCATACCACATCTTCTTTATCCATTCATCTGTTGATGGTTACTTAGGTTGCTTCCATGGCTTGACTATTGTAAATAGTGTTGCTATGAACATTGGGGTGAATTTATCTTTTTGAATTACAGTTTTCTCCGGGTATATGCCCAGGAGTGGGATTGCTGGATCATACAGTAGCTCTATTTTTAGGTTTTTAAGGAACCTCCATACTGTCTCCACAGTGGCTGTACCAATTTACATTTCCACCAATAGTGTAGGAGGATTCCCTTTTCTCCACATCCTCTCCAGCATTTATTAGGGAAATTTTACAAACACCAAAAGTTTGGGAAAAGCTGCATGTTTCTCTAGTGGAAACACTAAGTGAAAGGGAATCCTTGATGATTCACAATTTAAAATATTATCAGGCTTCCCTCGTGGCGCAGTGGTTGAGAGTCCACCTGCCAATTCAGGGGACGCGGGTTCGTGCCCTGGTCCGGAAAGAGATGCCGCGGATCGGCTAGGCCTGTAAGCCACAGCCTCTGAGCCTGCGCGTTCAGAGCCTGTGCTCCACAAGGGAGAGGCCACAACAGTGAGAGGCCCATGTACAGAAAATAATAAATAAATAAATAAAAATAAAATATTATCTCTGATTTTGTAAAGATTTTCAAGTTCTTTAAATAAGTTCTTGGAATAAGGGGGCAGATTCAAGGAAACTAAAATGAATATTTTGGTGCTTTTTCCTGATTTTGGTAGTATCAGCTGCACTTCTTTATTTGATCATTTAATCACCACAAGACATTTCTTATGGGAGATAGAGACAAGAGCTAGGATTATTGCTTCATGTTTTGATCTAAAAACTGTAAGGGTGTTTAAAATTTTAGGATTTGTTTGCTGTTCCTTTTGAGAATACTGTAGTTCAGGCCAGTCTCTCTGTGAGCAGATTAAAGTTGGTCAGCCATGCTCGGCAGGGTAGCCCTAAAGTCTATACTGCATGCATTGTGTACTGCGTGACTTTTGTGATTGGGCCCCAATTGTCATCACTTTACTGGGACAGCTTATTATCTCTTGACATGAAGGATCCGAAGCCCATTGACCTCAGTCTCCAATTTTTGTTTTGTAATTTCTACAAATGATGGTTATAAAACACATGCCCATTCATCTTTACTGCTTACCTGTCCACATGGTCTGAAACAAATTTTGGACAGAATTTGATTTGAAAAAAATAAAAGGTAGCCTATTTGTTGACCAGTGCTTCAAGTAGAATGAAGTGGGGTGGGGGAATATATCCTCCCATATGAAACACTCTATTGACAATATGTGAAGTAAGAGCCCAAAGGAACAACAAAAAGACTAAGTCAAGGTGATAGTTCTAGCAGTCTGTGTCCCTGAGAGACTCTGTGGAGGAGATACACCTACCCATCTATGTGTTATGTAACAAACTAATGTTGTGTTCAGCCACAGATACTTTGGGTTAAGTTTGTTACCACAATATAGCCTAGCCTAATCTAAAACTGTCATGAAGAACCTAAGGGTAAGATGGGAATAAAGACACAGACCTACTAGAGAATGGACTTGAGGATATGGGAAGGGGGAAGGGTAAGCTGTGACAAAGTGAGAGAGTGGCATGGACATATATACACTACCAAATGTAAAATAGATAGCTAGTGGGAAGCAGCTGCATAGCACAGGGAGATCAGCTCGGTGGTTTGTGACCACCTAGAGGGGTGGGATAGGGAGGTGGGAGGGAGGGAGATGCAAGAGGGAAGAGATATGGGAACATATGTATATGTATAAATAATTCACTTTGTTATAAAGCAGAAAGTAACACACCATTGTAAAGCAATTATACTCCAATAAAGATGTTTTTTAAAAAATAACATAGGGCCTCCCTGGTGGCGCAGTGGTTAAGAGTCCGCCTGCCGATGCAGGGGATACGGGTTCGTGCCCCGGTCTGGGAGGATCCCATATGCCGCGGAGCGGCTGGGCCCGTGAGCCATGGCCGCTGGGCCTGCGCATCCGGAGCCTGTGCTCCGCAACGGGAGAGGCCACAACAGTGAGAGGCCCACATACCGCAAAAAGAAAAAAAAAAAAAAACATGAAAACCAGAACTTGCAGTTTTAATTTAGCAGTTAGTAGCAAGCAGTATAGAAACAGATATCTGAGCCTAGTAAGATGATCATCTGTCTTTGGCAGTGGCAAAATATAGGGTTACTCTGCTGCTTTCACTAAGTTGGGAGGTGAACCACATGCTTCCTGAACCAGCAGCTTGCGGGGAAGTCTTTGGGAAATAAAATCTTACTTCTGAATTTAGCAGTTATTGCCTACAGTGAGTGAAATATCATAAACTAAGAAAAGAACAGACCAGTTTGAAAGCAGGAAGAAAACGTGGGGATAGAAATGATATTTTAAGTTTTCATTAAAGAAAATGGCCAGTAAAATACATCAATGTGCTAATATACCTCATCAGAAATATCAAAAGGTTGTAATCTTCCTCCTTTGTGTTCCTTATAGGTTAAAGGTACCCTTTCCTCTACATTTATGTTGGAAGAGAAAGTCATGGGGATGAAAACACAAGGAAATGGCTAATTGACAAGTTCTCAAAAGTAATTGCGGGTATGGATACTGGTACAAAGACCTGATAAGAAGCACATTCATGGGAAGTCTACAGAGTTTTTTTTTTTTTTTTAATTCTTATTTATTTATTTTTTTTTATTTTACAAATTTAATCAGTTATACATATACATATGTTCCCATATCCCCTCCCTTTTGCGTCTCCCTCCCACCCTCCCTATCCCACCCCTCCAGGCGGTCACAAAGAACCGAGCTGATCTCCCTGTGCTATGCGGCTGCTTCCCACTAGCTATCTACCTTACGTTTGGTAGTGTATATATGTCCATGCCGCTCTTTCACTTTGTCACAGCTTACCCTTCCCCCTCCCCATATCCTCAAGTCCATGCTCTAGTAGGTCTGTGTCTTTATTCCTGTCTTACCCCTATGTTATTGATGACATTTTTTTCTTAAATTCCATATATATGTGTCAGCATACAGTATTTGTCTTTCTCTTTCTGACTTACTTCACTCTGTATGACAGACTCTAGGTCCATCCACCTCATTACAAATAGCTCATTTTCATTTCTTTTTATGGCTGAGTAATATTCCATTGTATATATGTGCCACATCTTCTTTATCCATTCATCCGATGATGGACACTTAGGTTGTTTCCATCTCCGGGCTATTGTAAATAGGGCTGCTATGAACATTTTGGTACATGTCTCTTTTTGAATTATGGTTTTCTCAGGGTGTATGCCCAGTAGTGGGATTGCTGGGTCATATGGTAGTTCTATTTGTAGTTGTTTAAGGAACCTCCATACCGTTCTCCATAGTGGCTGTACCAATTCACATTCCCACCAGCAGTGCAAGAGTGTTCCCTTTTTTCCACACCCTCTCCAGCATTTATTGTTTCTAGATTTTTTGATGATGGCCATTCTGACTGGTGTGAGATGATATCTCATTGTAGTTTTGATTTGCATTTCTCTAATGAGTAAAGATGTTGAGCATCCTTTCATGTGTTTGTTGGCTGTCTGTATATCTTCTGTGGAGAAATGTCTATTTAGGTCTTCTGCCCATTTTTGGATTGGATTGTTTGTTTTTTTGCTATTGACCTGCATGAGCTGCTTATAAATTTTGGAGATTAATCCTTTGTCAGTTGCTTCATTTGCAAATATTTTCTCCCATTCTGAGGGTTGTCTTTTGGTCTTGTTTATGGTTTCCTTTGCTGTGCAAAAGCTTTGAAGTTTCATTACGTCCCATGTGTTTATTTTTGTCTTTATTTCCATTTCTCTAGGAGGTGGGTCAAAAAGGATCTTGCTGTGATTTATGTCATAGAGTGTTCTGCCTATGTTTTCCTCTAGGAGTTTGATAGTGTCTGGCCTTACATTTAGGTCTTTAATCCATTTTGAGCTAATTTTTGTGTATGGTGTTAGGGAGTGATCTAATCTCATACTTTTACATGTCCCTGTCCAGTTTTCCCAGCACCACTTATTGAAGAGACTGTCCTTTCTCCACTGTACATTCCTGCCTCCTTTATCAAAGATAAGTTGACCATATGTGCGTGGGTTTATCTCTGGGCTTTCTATCCTGTTCCATTGATCTATCTTTCTGTTTTTGTGCCAGTACCATACTGTCTTGATTACTGAGGCTTTGTAGTATAGTCTGAAGTCATGGAGCCTGATTCCTCCAGCTCCGTTTTTCGTTCTCAAGATTGCTTTGGCTATTCGGGGTCTTTTGTGTTTCCATACAAATTGTGAAATTTTTTGTTCTAGTTCTGTGAAAAATGCCATTGGTAGTTTGATAGGTATTGCATTGAATCTGTAGATTGCTTTGGGTAGTAGAGTCATTTTCACAATGTTGATTCTTCCAATCCAAGAACATGGTACATCTCTCCATCTATTTGTATCATCTTTAATTTCTTTCATCAGTGTCTTATAATTTTCTGCATACAGGTCTTTTGTCTCCTTAGGTAGGTTTATTCCTAGATATTTTATTCTTTTTGTTGCAATGGTAAATGGGAGTGTTTCCTTGATTTCACTTTCAGATTTTTCATCATTAGTATATAGGAATGCCAGAGATTTCTGTGCATTAATTTTGTATCCTGCAACTTTACCAAATTCATTGATTAGCTCTAGTAGTTTTCTGGTAGCATCTTTAGGATTCTCTATGTATAGTATCATGTCATCTGCAAACAGTGACAGGTTTACTTCTTCTTTTCCCATTTGGATTCCTTTTATTTCCTTTTCTTCTCTGATTGCTGTGGCTAAAACTTCCAAAACTAGGTTGAATAAGAGTGGTGAGAGTGGGCAACCTTGTCTTGTTCCTGATCTTAGTGGAAATGGTTTCAGTTTTTCACCATTGAGGATGATGCTGGCTGTGGGTTTGTCATATATGGCCTTTATTATGTTGAGGAAAGTTCCCTCTATGCCTACTTTCTGCAGGGTTTTTATCATAAATGGGTGTTGAATTTTGTCAAAAGCTTTCTCTGCATCTATTGAGATGATCATATGGTTTTTCTCCTTCAGTTTGTTAATATGGTGTATCACATTGATTGATTTGCGTATATTGAAGAATCCTTGCATTCCTGGAATAAACCCCACTTGATCATGGTGTATGATCCTTTTAATGTGCTGTTGGATTCTGTTTGCTAGTATTTTGTTGAGGATTTTTGCATCTATGTTCATCAGTGATATTGGCCTGTAGTTTTCTTTCTTTGTGACATCCTTGTCTGGTTTTGGTATCAAGGTGATGGTGGCCTCGTAGAATGAGTTTGGGAGTGTTCCTCCCTCTGCTATATTTTGGAAGAGTTTGAGAAGGATAGGTGTTAGCTCTTCTCTAAATGCTTGATAGAATTCGCCTGTGAAGCCATCTGGTCCTGGGCTTTTGTTTGTTGGAAGATTTTTAATCACAGTTTCAATTTCACTGCTTGTGATTGGTCTGTTCATATTTTCTATTTCTTCCTGAGTCAGTCTTGGCAGGTTGTGCATTTCTAAGAATTTGTCCATTTCTTCCAGGTTGTCCATTTTATTGGCATAGAGTTGCTTATAGTAATCTCTCATGATCTTTTGTATTTCTGCAGTGTCAGTTTTTACTTCTCCTTTTTCATTTCTAATTCTATTGATTTGAGTCTTCTCCCTTTTTTTCTTGATGAGTCTGGCTAATGGTTTATCAATTTTGTTTATCTTCTCAAAGAACCAGCTTTTAGTTTTATTGATCTTTGCTATCGTTTCCTTCATTTCTTTTTCATTTATTTCTGATCTGATTTTTATGATTTCTTTCCTTCTGCTAACTTTGGGATGTTTTTGTTCTTCTTTCTCTAATTGCTTTAGGTGCAAGGTTAGGTTGTTTATTCGAGATGTTTCCTGTTTCTTAAGGTGGGATTGTATTGCCATAAACTTCCCTCTTAGAACTGCTTTTGCTGCATCCCATAGGTTTTGGGTCGTCGTGTCTCCATTGTCATTTGTTTCTAGGTATTTTTTAATTTCTTCTTTGATTTCTTCAGTGATCACTTCTTTATTAAGTAGTGTATTGTTTAGCCTCCATGTGTTTGTATGTTTTACAGCTCTTTTCCTGTAATTGATATCTAGTCTCATAGCATTGTGGTCGGAAAAGATACTTGATACAATTTCAATTTTCTTAAATTTACCAAGGCTTGATTTGTGACCCAAGATATGATCTATCCTGGAGAATGTTCCATGAGCACTTGAGAAAAATGTGTATTCTGTTGTTTTTGGATGGAAGGTCCTATAAATATCAATTAAGTCCATCTTGTTTAATGTATCATTTAAAGCTTGTGTTTCCTTATTTATTTTCATTTTGGATGACCTGTCCATTGGTGAAAGTGGGGTGTTAAAGTCCCCTACTATGATTGTGTTACTGTCGATTTCTCCTTTTATGGCTGTTAATATTTCCCTTATGTATTGAGGTGCTCCTATGTTTGGTGCATAAATATTTACAATTGTTATATCTTCTTCTTGGATTGATCCCTTGATCATTATGTAGTGTCCTTCTTTGTCTCTTCTAGTAGTCTTTATTTTAAAGTCTATTTTGTCTGATATAAGAATTGCTACTCCAGCTTTCTTTTGGTTTCCATTTGCATGGAATATCTTTTTCCATCCCCTTACTTTCAGTCTGTATGTGTCTCTAGGTCTGAAGTGGGTCTCTTGTAGACAGCATATATATGGGTCTTGTTTTTGTATCCATTCAGCCAGTCTGTGTCTTTTGGTGGGAGCATTTAGTCCATTTACATTTAAGGTAATTATTGATATGTATGTTCCTATTCCCATTTTCTTAATTGTTTTGGGTTCGTTATTGTAGTTCTTTTCCTTCTGTTGTGTTTCTTGCCTAGAGAAGTTCCTTTAGCATTTGTTGTAAAGCTGGTTTGGTGGTGCTGAACTCTCTCAGCTTTTGCTTGTCTGTAAAGGTTTTAATTTCTCCATCAAATCTGAATGAGATCCTTGCTGGGTAGAGTAATCTTGGTTGCAGGTTTTTCTCCTTCATCACTTTAAGTATGTCCTGCCACTCCCTTCTGGCTTGTAGAGTTTCTGCTGAGAGATCAGCTGTTATCCTGATGGGGATTCCCTTGTGTGTTATTTGTTGTTTTTGCCTTGCTGCTTTTAATATGATTTCTTTGTGTTTAATTTTTGACAGTTTGATTAATATGTGTCTTGGTGTATTTCTCCTTGGATTTATTCTGTATGGGACTCTCTGTGCCTCCTGGACTTGATTAACTATTTCCTTTCCCATATTAGGGAAGTTTTCAACTATAATCTCTTCAAATATTTTCTCAGTCCCTTTCTTTTTCTCTTCTTCTTCTGGAACCCCTATAATTCGAATGTTGGTGCGTTTAATGTTGTCCCAGAGGTCTCTGAGACTGTCCTCTGTTCTTTTCATTCTTTTTTCTTTATTTTGCTGTGCAGCAGTTATTTCCACTATTTTATCTTCCACCTCACTTATCCGTTCTTCTGCCTCTGTTATTCTGCTATTGATCCCATCTAGAGTATTTTTTATTTCATGTATTGTGTTTTTAATCGATGCTTGATTCGTCTTTAGTTCTTCTAGGTCCTTGTTAACTGTTTCTTGCATTTTGTCTATTCTATTTCCAAGATTTTGGATCATCTTTACCATCATTATTCTGAATTCTTTTTCAGATAGACTGCCTGTTACCTCTTCATTTGTTAGGTCTGGTGGGTTTTTATCTTGCTCCTTCTCCTGCTGTGTGTTCTTCTGTCTTCTCATTTTGCTTATGTTACTGTGTTTGGGGTCTCCTTTTTGCAGGCTGCAGGTTCGTAGTTCCCGTTGTTTTTGGTGTCTGTCCCCAGTGGCTAAGGTTGGTTTAGTGGGTTGTGTAGGCTTCTTGGTGGAGGGGACTACTGCCTGTGTTCTGGTGGATGATGCTGGATCTTGTCTTTCTGGTGGGCAGGTCCACGTCTGGTGGTGTGTTTTGGGGTGTTTGTGGACTTTTTATGATTTGAGGCAGCCTCTCTGCTAATGGGTGGCGTTGTGTTCCTGTCTTGCTAGTTGTTTGGCATAGGGTGTCAAGCACTGTAGCTTGCTGGTCGTTGAGTGAAGCTGGGTGCTGGTGTTGAGATGGAGATCTCTGGAAGATCTTCGCCGTTTGATATTATGTGGAGCTGGGAGGTCTCTTGTGGACCAGTGTCCTGAAGTTCGCTCTCCCACCTCAGAGGCACAGCACTGACTCCTGGCTCCTCAATTTGGGATGATTTGTTGTCTATTCATGTATTCCACAGATGCAGGGTACATCAAGTTGATTGTGGAGCTTTAATCCGCTGCTTCTGAGGCTGCTGGGAGAGGTTTCCCTTTCTCTTCTTTGTTCTCACAGCTCCTGGGTCTCAGCTTTGGATTTGGCCCCGCCTCTGCGTGTAGGTCACCGGAGGGCGTCTGTTCTTTGCTCAGACAGGACAGGGTTAAAGGAGCAGCCTCTTCGGGGACTCTGGCTCACTCAGGCTGGGCGGGAGGGAGGGGCACGGAGTGCGGGTCGAGCCTGCAGCGGCAGAGGTCGGCGTGACGTTGCACCAGCCCGAGGAGCGCCGTGCGTTCTCCCAGGGAAGCCGCCCCTGGATCCCGGGACCCCGGCAGTGGCAGGCTGCACAGGCTCCCGGAAGGGCGGTGTGGACAGTGACCTGCGCTCGCACACAGGCTTCTTGGCGGTGGCAGCAGCAGCCCCAGCGTCCCACGCCCGTCTCTGGGCTCCGTGCTTTCAGCCGCGACTCGTGCCCGTCTCTGGAGCTCCTTTACGCGGCGCTCTTTATCCCCTCTCCTCGCGCACCAGGAAACCAAGAGGGAAGAAAAAGTCTCCTGCCTCTTCGGCAGCTCCAGAGTTTTCCCAGACTCCCTCCCGGCTAGCTGTGGCACATTAGCCCCCTTCAGGCTGAGTTCTCGCCGCCAGCCCCAGTTCTCTCCCTGCGCTCTGACCGAAGCTCGAGCCTCAGCTCCAGCACCGCCCGCCCCGGCGGGGGAGCAGACAAGCCTCTCGAGCTGGTGAGTGCCGCTCGGCACCGCTCCTCTGTGCGGGAATCTCTCTGCTTTGCCCTACCCAGCTATGTGGGGAGTTTCTTGCCTTTTGGGAGGTCTGGGGTCTTCTGCCAGCGTTCAGTAGGTCTTCTGTAGGAGTTGTTCCACGTGTAGCTGTATTTCTGGTGTATCTGTGGGGAGGAAGGTGATCTCCTACAGAGTTTTTTTTAAGATAGTTAAGAATATCTCTCTTTAAGAATTAAAACAACAACCTAGTACAATAATTTTGGAAAATTGTCAGTTTCTTATAAAGTTAAACGTATACTTACAATAGGAATTTGCAATCCCATTCCCAGTCATTTATCTAATAGAGATGAAAATATATCTGCAGAAAGACTTGTTCACAAATATTCATAGCAGTTTTATTCATAATAGCCCCAATCCAGGCAGAACTCCAATATCCTTCAACAGGAAAATAATAAACACATGATGATATGTTCATACAACAGAGTATTGCTCCACAATAAAAAGAAAATCCTCCTTATATCTGCCACAGCATAGATGACTATTAAAGTCATCTATGATATGTGCTCAATAAAAGAGGCTAGAATAGAAGATTATATACTGTGATTCTACTTGTGTAAACTAGAAAAGTAAAAAATCAGATTAGTGATAGAAATACTGTACAGGGAGCCACGGAGTCCAGTGAAATATCTGAGAAAGTCCCATTCTTATATAAAATTTCAGATGGGCTAGGGAAGGAAAAAGGCAAAAGTGAATGAAACAAGGGGACCCAGCCCCTTCCAGGAGGGTGTCTCTTCATGCTTCTCTACAGGGTATTTACTTCTCCTCTGAAACCACTGCATGAAAAGGCTTAAAGTTTCATCTTTCTTTTCCTGTGAGCTCCTCTAAACTGCCAATTGCCATATTTTCCCCATATATATTTGCCTTATTACACACCACAAATTCCATATGCACACAACCCTGAAAAAACACTTGTTTCTAAAGGGATAATTTTGTGGATTTTACACACACACGCACACACATCTGTGAACGTTGTCTCACAAAGCCTGCCTATGCTCAGTGCTCATGTTACATCTGGGGAGTTAAAGTTTCAGTTCGGTATTATGGTATTGACCCTTGATGGCCCATTGTATTATATATTTTTTAAACATCTTCACTGAGATCACATGACATATAATCCACCCATTTAAAATGTACAATGCCATGGTTTTTAGTATAGTCACAGATATGAGCAGACATAACTGCAGTAATTTTAAAACATTTTCATCACCCCAAAATCATTGTATGCTTTAGCTATCACCCCCAACCCTAAGCAATCACTAACCTACTTTCATTACCTCTAGATTTGCCTATTCTGGACAATTCATATGAATGGAGTCATGTAATACAGGGTGTTTTGTGACTGACTTCTTTCTCTTAGCATGATGTTTTTGAAGCTCATCCCTGTTATAGCATGTATCACTTCATTCATTTTTATAACTAAACAATATTATCTTGTATGGCTATACCACATTTTGTTGATCTCATAATGTTATTTTTGAATGACAGGATTCTTCAGTCTGCATGGGCTTTATTGAGGGCTTTGAAGAACAAGAATACCGATGGGAACTATGACTCAACTATCACTACCCAAAGCACATAAATATGACCTGTACTCCCTGCTACCCATACTTCTCATTCTAGGCCAGTAAGAGGCTATAAAATTAAAAAGATTGCTCAGAACATGCTGGGTGATACAATAAGAGAGAAGGCAGAATATTAAAATTAGGGCTCAATAAGAGATGCTGTTCTTGAATTGGTAAAGCCATGAGGTGGAGGGGTTGCAAGAAATAGTAGCACTCTCTTAGCTTATAGGGGTCTTCCCAGATTCCAGATTCTGTGTTATGTTTATAGTGTACAGTAGGTGTCCTCATTATTACTCAGGTAGATTGAAGGGAATTAGGAGGATGATAAGATCTCCAATTCTAGCCATTAAGCCAGAGCTTGGGCTGGACTTACTTTCCTGTAATAAAAAAAAAAACAAAAAACAAACCAAAAAATACCTAGAAAACTGGAAAAACTGTGAAACAGTTATTTTCAAACAATGGAAACAGGCAGCATAAAACAAGATCCCAGATAGAAGAAAGAAAGACGGTTGCTCCACTTTCTGCCTGGAAGTGTTTCCTCACTGCAATGGAGGTAGGGGCACCCCAACCAACAGTGCAGTCACTCTGGTAAGAAGAGGCAGAGGTCAGCACTCAGAGGATGAGGTGGATCAGATTTATGGGATACAGTAACCAAAAAAAAAAAAAAAGAAAAAAAAGCTCCCCAAATCTGCATAGTGGTCCCATTGAGTCTGTTACTATTCCATGGATATGTAGACAACAAACAACCACAGAACTGTAAACTGAAAAATTCCTAGACATCAGACAGAGCTGGAGAATATTCCAGTACAGACAGGCAGGGTGGAGTAACTTCATTTAATGACAAAACATTCAGTGGTGAACCAAAAAGGGCCACTCATTAGTAATAAGGCCAAACACTCCCTAAAGTAAAAGTAATTCTAGACTTGTCCTAAAAATGTCTCAAAACAAGCCTCAGAATGATTGAGCTGATTTGCAAGTTACTTAATAGTCTTTCAGAACAAAGGCCAACAGAATCCAGGCAATCAACACTGAAATACTTACAGTATTCACCATTCACTCAAAAATTACTAAATATGCTAAGAAGCAGGAAAATATGACCCATAACTGGGAGAAAAAATGCACCAGTCGAAACAGACCCAGACACGATAGGATTAGCAGATCAGAATTTTAAAAGTAATATTATAAGTGCTGTTAATAACTCTTTTATTCACAGATGACATGATAATGTATATATAAATTCCTAAGGAAGCTACAAAATATCCATTAGAATTAATCAGTGAATTTAGCAAGGTTGCAGGGCACAAGTTCAAGATACAAAAATTAATTGTATCTCTATTTAGTACCAGCAAGCAATTTGAAAATAAAACTTTAGAAACAATACCACTTATAATAGTGAAGACACCTATGAAATCAGGACATATTTTAAGAAAATATTTGCAAGATATCTGCACTGAAACTACAAAACTTTGCCATGAAAATTTAAAGAAGAATCTAAATAAATGGAAACATACAGCATGCTCATGGACAGAAAGACTCAATATTGTTAAAATATCAAGTTCTCTTCAAGTGGACGTATAGGTAAAGCACAAACCCAGTCAAAATCACAGCAGGATTTTTGAAGAAAATCACGGCCTGATTTTAAAAGGTGTTTGGAAATGCAAAATACCTAGGGCAACCACAATGATTTTGAAAAAAAAAAAAAAAGAAGTCAAATTTGGAGGATTTACACCATCTGACTTCAAGTTACTATAAAGCTACACTAATCAAGAAAGCATGTTATTAGTATAAGGATAGGCATATAACTCAGTTGAATAGTTTGGAGGGTCAAAAAATAGATTCATACATAAATGGCCAATTGGTTTTCAACAAAGTTTCCAAGGTAATTCAGTTAGGAACAGAATCTTCTCAACGTGGGCTGGGACAACTGGTTATCCATATGGGGAGAAAGTGAACCTAGATATTTACATCACATCACATCACACACAAAAATTAATGATATGGATCATAAACATAAAAGCTAAAATTATAAAGCATCTAGAAGGAAACGTTGGTGAAAATATCCATGACCTTTAGGATTATGCAAAGATTCATGGTTTAGAAAAATTAATAAGTTTAACTGCATTTAAAACTTGTGCTCTAGCACAAATGAGATGTGCTCCACCTCATTACAAATAGCTCAATTTTGTTTCTTTTTATGGCTGAGTAATATTCCATTGTATATATGTGCCACATCTTCCTAGAGTCTGTCATACAGAGTGAAGTCAGAAAGAGAAAGACAAATACCATATGCTAACACATATATATGGAATTTAAGAAAAAAAATGTCATGAAGAACCTAGGGGTAAAACAGGAATAAAGACACAGGCTTACTTGAGAATGGACTTGAGGATATGGGGAGGGGGAAGGGTAAGCTGTGACAAAGTGACAGAGAGGCATGGACATATATACACTACCAAACATAAGGTAGATTTATAGTGGGAAGCAGCCGCATAGCACAGGGAGATCAGCTCAGTGCTTTGTGACCGCCTGGAGGGGTGGGATAGGGAAGGTGGGAGGGAGGGAGATGCAAGAGGGAAGGGATATGGGAACAGATGTATATGTATAACTGATTCACTTTGTTATAAAGCAGAAACTAATAAAAAAATAAATAAATAAAATACAGATTTTACTCAGTTAAAAAAAAAACCAACCAAACAAACAAAATAAACTTGTGCTCTTTGAAATACATCTTTGATGAAATGAAAAGACAAGCCACAGACTGTGGGAAAATATTTACATTTAGCTATATAGCCACAGTTTTGAATCTAGATTATATAATGAACTCTTAAAATTCAGTAATAAAATAAGCAACTCAATAAAATGAGAAATATTTGACCAAATTCTTTACCTAAGAAGATATATGAATGTCAACTGACCCTACAAAGGTGCTTAACATCACTAATCATGAGGGAAATCCAAAGTAAAACCACAGTGAAATACCACCACACACCTACTAGAATGGCTAAAATCTAAAAGTCTGGCAATACCAAGTGTTGACATAGATGTGGAACAATTGAAATTCTTATATATTGCTGTGGGGTAGAATGGTAAGGCAGTTTGGAATAGAGTTTGGTAATTTCTTATATGGTTAAACAGATAGTTACCATATGACCCAACAATCCTAATCCTAGATATTTACCAAAAAGAAATAAAAACATCTGTCTACACAATGAAGTTTACAGAAATGTACATAGCGGCTTTACTCATAATGGCCAAAAAGAGGAAACAACCCAAATTTCTATCAACAATTGAGTGGGTAAACAAATCATGTTACATCCATAAAAGGGAATACCAGTCATCTATAAAAAGTGACAAACTAAATGACAATTTATTGATAAACTGATAAACACAACTATATGAATGAATCTAAAACATAGTATGCCTAACACAAGACTATATACTGTCTGATCAATTCATATGAAGTTCTGAAACTACTCTTTTGTGATAAAAATCATATCAGTATTAGCCTCGGGCTCAGGCATGGGGGAGGACTGAATGCAAGGGAGAAGAAGGAACTTTCTGAGGTGATGAATATTTCTATACTTTCATTGCTATGGTGGTTACACAGGTGTCATAATTTTTTAAAGCTCATTGAACTGTACATTTTAAATCGATTAATTTTATTGTATGTAAATTATAAAAATAAAGTTGATCTTTTAAAAGAAGTTGATGACTACTGTCTCCCTATGTGCCTACAGTTCTTAGACAGCATTTTTGTTTGTTTTCTCCCTGGTTTAGAAATATCTTCACAAAAGTAAACTCCCCCACTCTGCCTACTTGTTACCATATCTATATAAAAACATGACATTTTAGACTGGAATATGTCAATCCTTAATTTAAGGATGTAAAGTAAAGATAATTGAGCTGAGACTGTGGTGGGTGGAACAAGGAGACTTCACCAGGAAAGTATAAAGGAAATAGCACTGCCTGGTTCTGCTGGTATCCTTTAGTCATCAGCTGTATACGCTGTGTGCCTTTCTAGTTTCATTCCCGTATCTAAGTCTCTGATCCAGAATAGCTTTGCTGGTCTAGGGCCAGGGATGGGGTGCTGAATACAAGAGTAAGATTTGATCATATAATATACAGAACTTTTGATATTGGGGCTTTCAGCAGAAATGTGTTACCCATGCCTGCAAGTATGTGCTTTATTCCTGGGGATAAACCTGTTACCAGGTATTTACAGGGTGGGGACAAGAAGAGAGGCAATAGACGACTTGGGAAGGATCTACCGGGATCAAGTGCATCTTCACAGAGCAATCTGGGTGCATTGTCAGCACCTGCATCTCTCTATTGATAGAAGCTGCATTGGAAGTATGGAGAGAGATGGATTGAGAGGTATGGAGGAGTCCTACTAACCTACCTATTCCTCCATCCAAATTGATTATGACTGATATGATATTTTTCTTATGTAAAAGTACGAGATTAGATTTATTGGAACTTCATTTATGTGGCCCACTTTGCAACTAATTATCTATACAGATTTAATTATGTGACAGTGCTATTTTATTGGGTTATTGGGTACTGTTATTTTATTTTATTGGGGTGCAGATTTCCGTGATTTGGTTCTTGAGATGACCTCAGTATTTGTATGGCTTAAAAAGTGTTGGGGGTAGCCTGGAATTTGGCTAGGAGTGAGTTAATACCTTGGATGTGAATAATGGCTTCATAAAGGCAGAATTAAGAAAACAGATGTATCTTAGGAAGCTTTGCCCAGATCTGAGAAATATGAGTAGTGCTCCCTGTCAGCTGCTTTTCTCCTGGTTTATGTCCTGACACTGTAGGGACTGAATTAATAGGGCCCTATAGAAACTATCTTGCTCAACAACCAGCAGCTCTGGCTACATGAAACTTTGGGGTGTTAGGGTTGGACGCAGGTTTGGGGGGATCCTGAGGTAGGTATTGAGTGACCAACTCATGTTATAAGATTTGGGCTGAGATGACACCACAAGTTTCACATGATTTTTAGGATGATTTTGGAGGCAGGAAAATATTACATTTCTATAAGCTGTGTGTCCTGCCATCTATCCTTCTCTATTCATAATTTTAGACTTAGACTATTGCTTATTAATGATTAATATTAATTGCAATATTAATTTGTGATTTGATCATCAAATATTAATTCATGATTTGATGTAAAAAATTAGAGTAGATTTTAAGTTGTGATTTTGGGGAAATTATTACAATGTGGCTTAAAAAGATGTTGGACATAAGAGGGTCCTTTATGTTCCCAGGATGCTTCTAGAGTTTGCACACAAGGCCTGCTGTTCTAGAACCTTTATGGTGACCACTGTGGGACCACTCCTGTCCCCTCAGGACATAGAACCCAATTGGCTCACTGATCCTCAGTCTCCACCTGTCTAATCAATCCTTTATCAAATATGAGCATGGCTTCACATCAAACTCTTGCCCCTTACCTGTTCTTACGTGATAACTAGCCAGAGAGGGCACCAATATGGATGGCATCCTTAGGGAAGGTGCCAGTTGAATGGAAAACACTTTGCACATTATGATGAAAGATGTTTAATGAAAAGGGAAATGAGACATCACAAGAGCTAACATATTGTGGAAACAAAATTCATACTAAATGAAATAAAAAAGCAAAGTTTTCCACAATTTAGCCTTGAATAGAACCGATGTTGCATTTTCCTTAGGGTTGAGGTCAGCACTTGGAGAGTGTAGTTGCTTTATGAAGGCTAAATGGAAAGAACAGCAATCTCTAAAGGGGGGATAAAAAACAGAACAAAACAAAAGAGAACAGAACCATGTTTCCTGTCTGTAGCTTTCCTCATTCCAGGTCTCCAGCTCCCTGAAGGGGGTCCTGTCTAAAGCTGGGAATACAATTTGGAGGATGTGCTGTATCATCTTTTATATTAAAACAAAGGAAGATACAGTTTTCTCTTGACAAGTGTGGACAGTCATGTGAAACTGAGGTTTCATTCCTCAGACCACAGGGATGAAAGAAAAGGTATGAGTGGGGAAGGCAAGTAGGCTCCCTCTGTATGGGAGGACTCTCTGGATCCACACCTCCTTTGTGGCCCTCTCCAGGTTATTCATTTATCCTATGTTCTTCTTCTAGATGGCTGCACTGGGAGGTACTATTTTGGTTTTATTAACATTTTTGCCTCCCTACTAGCCATTCTCTCCCTTGTCCCCATATACCACAGCAAAATTCATGCAATTTTCTGGAATCTCTATGTAGGATGCCCTGACATGTATTCATAGAAATGCTTCTGTCTGACTGCCCTGAACATACATAACTTCAGAGCTTTGGAGCAGTTCATGAACTTCTTCTAGCATGTGCCAAGTACACCAACTTGGCATTCTGCTTCAGGACATGGCCAAGTACCTCCAATTGGACCAAGTCTCCAGCAGTTAACAAAAAGTAAATAAACATATTTAGTTTTAAATATTTAGCTATAAATATATACACAAATATTTTTAAAACTTGTATTAATTATATATTAACATATATTCATGCAAATATTAATAATATAATGTATATTATTAATGTAATACTAATATTACATTGTAATAATATACTTTAAATATATTATTTAAAATTTATAAAATAAATAATGTAAATAGGAATATAAGATGAAATATAAATTAACTCTCTGAAATCACTGGAGAGTAACCAGAGCAGGCAGGTACTGAAGGGGAGTCGACTCTTAGTTATGGAGATATAGTGCTGGGTGAGATTCCCATTGTTTTAGGACTTTAAGCCTGAGGGAAGTCCCAAGTCCTTGCTCATGAAGGGCACCTAAATTTCCAGTGGAAAAATGAAACCAGCAGTTTTACTGGCATGAAAAACCAGAGGATAGTTTGCAGCAATCACATGAGCTAGAATATGAGGAGGAGGTCTCACAAAGAAAAGACTTAGAAGGATGGGGGCTGAATTCTGCTTATATACTCTGTCCAACTCCTGGATGACCACTGACATAAGCACAGATGGCAGACTCCAAACAACCCAGCTGGTGAGACTTCAGTTCCCCCCAGCAACAGAAGAGACAGAGTTTGTAGTTGTTGTTCCAACAAATTAACTGCCTGATTTGAAAAATATATTCAGAAAAATATCACAATCAAGATTGTTTATAATGTATCATTCAAAATGTCTAGGACATAATCCAAAAATTTTCAGCATATGAAGGAACAGGAAAATGTGATGCATGCTCAAAAGCAAAGACAATAAACAGAGACCCAACAAACCCTGGTTGAGGATATGATTTCTGAAATGACTAGGAGGCTGATAGTCACAGTAATAACCAAAAGACATAAAGATCGGCTTCAGGCAATCTGAAAAGACATAAAGATCGGCTTCAGGCAACCTGAGGCTTCACCTCAGGTATGGATGTTTTGGGTGCAGAAGTGTGAGCTTTGTTGCTGTAAGCCCCACTTCCCATTCAGGGCTATTGATCTCCAGAAGCCTAGCCCAGCTGGGGGATCTGATGGGATAAATAAGACATAATACTGCAAGAAGCAGCCAGGTAGAAACCAAAACGTTTGAAACTGAGGCTGTCAGAAAAAATTAGTGTCCAGTCCTGTACCTGGTGATAAAGTGGAAGCCGGGTGTGTGGTCAGTGTGTGGGCTGAGAGAAAGAGAGAAGGCATCTGTCTATGCTGGGAGGGGTCTTAGTCAAGCATGTGTTTTCTTGATACAGCACTGAGGATCTTACTTGTACCCTTGCCTGGGCTCCATCCTGATATCTTGGAGCAGAGCAGTATAGGGCGATGGAGTGTGTGCATGTGTGTGTGGGCGTGTGTGTGTGTGTGTGTGTGTGTTTTCTGGGCCATCCCTCTGCTTAAACTCATGGCTCCCAAGTAAGTTTTTGTTTATCTGCCTCTTCTTTTAGTTTTTTTTTGTTGTTGTTGGTGCATTTGCTTTTGGTTTTAAGAAAACCACAGAAAATTGCACCCTCTAAGTGTAAGTTCAAAATTTTTTCACAAGGTGAACAACACATCTGTGTGTCCAGAAAAAAAAAAAGCACCCAGGTCCAGAAAAACTAGCACCTCTTGGAAGCTCCTTGTGGTCCCTCTCTATCAGGCCACTTTCCTGACATAAAGTGTTTTTAACAAGCCACCAGCAAAGACAGACCTTGTCATAGCTGGAGAGGAACTGCCCTGTCATCATTCAGTGGACACAGTGACCATCCCATCCAGAAGGGATACTGTAGTCACAGAGGGTAAAAAGTGGACCCCTATAATCATGGAAAGCAAGGGCAGCTGTCTCTTTTCCTAAAATGAATGCATGATGAGAAGGTTCTGGGAGGCTGAATTAACTGAGCAACAGAAAATAAACTGATATCTGCACTTGGCTGTCTCCATTCTTCTCTGACAAGAGGCCCAAATTAGCTTGGACATGGACAGGGCTGGGGGTGTGATGGAGGGCAGTCCAGTGTCAAACTCGGTCTGGTATAATCCAGGAGGTTCTAATTGCATCTGTCTGAGCAACTCTGGCTTTCAGAGCCATTTTCTTGCAGGCTCCCTGCCCCTTCAGTAAAGCTCATATCAGGCTTCTAGAATGTGTTGTCAAGGGGAGCAGAGGGTACCAGGCCCCCGCCCTCAGTGCAGGGAGCTGTCCCACTGGAGCCTGCGCAGTTGCCATGGTGCAATGCAGGGGTATCCTCTGCGCCTGCTCCAGGCCTGGTGGGGAGGGAGCAGCGGGCGTCCAGAGGTGGAGTGTTGTGTCTGCTGTTTTCTCCCCTGCCTGCCTTCTACCTCTCCTTTGAGCTGATAGTGGCTAATTCATTTTCTGGTTCTTGCTGTCAGCAGACAAAATGCGGCTCCTGCTAATTACCCCCAGTATGCTCATGAGAAGCCTGCCTGGATTTAACTGAATTAGGGTTTTCATATGGGCTCAGAGGGGAACTCAGCTGAAGGTTTACCAGTGAGAAAAGGAAAAGAAGCAGGGGTCTGCCAAGGGGTGGATGATGAGCCCAGAGGGCAATATGACTTCATACAGGACAGATTTTTTAAAAAGCAGCAGAGCTGTGAAAAGTGCAGGAAGAAGAGACTGAAAAAGACATGGCCAGAAAGGTCTGGAAGACCAGGAGACTGCAGGGGTGTGGGTAGGAGAGGATTAGGCTTCTGGGTGGGCAGGGCTGCTGCACTGTCAAGTTCTGTGAGCTGTGACACAACCCCGTAGATTTAAAAAACACGAAGGTAACAGAGACCTCTGTAAGAGTCTTTGGGTGGAGGGATAAGAATAGAAATCCCCTAGAAACAAACTGGAAAGTGAACAATCCATTACCATATAGAGAGACGCTTTCTCTTTCCTCTCGGTACCCTCTCTCTCTCCTGAGGGGGCCCAAGAACATCATTTCCAACTCAAACTCCTCGAAGAAACTTATGATCCCCAAGCAAACATCCTCGTCCTAACTCCCAGTGATCCTGAGGGAGCACATCGGTAACCTCTGACATACTCCAGTGGCTTTAAAAGACATACAATCTCAGACTCTTTTCCTGCCTTGGCCGGGGGTCCAAAGTGGGCTTCGTGGATGGATAGGTCCAGCTGGGAGCCTAGATAGCAACAAAGCCCTGAGGTAGATAACACTATGTTTGGGTGGCCTGGAGGCGTGAGAGAACCATGGGCAGCTAATGATTCCATGAACCTCAAACTCATATTTGTAAAATATTTGGTCAAGAGTTAATTGGTGAGGGTGTCCATAAAACTGTTCTAGATTAGAAAACAAATGAATTTCCATCTCTATTTTTGAATAGGAGGAATGTATCATATGTTTTGAAGATTCTGTGACATTTTAATTGCTTAGAAATATTCCCTTTACAAATGTTCCAATATTGTTAACTTGTTTGTGACCCACTTGAACTTCCTGCAGGTAGAGGGAATAAAATATTTGTCACTTAATTTGTTATTCTTAATCTCCCCACAGTGCTTTCCAAGGGATTTTTAAACGTAAAACTTCTTCACAACCACAAAAGTTAATAAAATAAAATGATTTGCTTATTCTCTGTTAACATTATTTGCTTCCAGAATTTCAACTTACCTGTGACCCTGACCTCTGGCAAATGTTCACTGGTGACTTCAGGGCAGAAATGTATGCTTGGTTACATTATCTTAGAACAGCAACATCGGAATAAAAATCACCAATAAATATGTTTAATTCTATTCCATGTTGCTGTGATTTGAATTTACATGTAATTTGCCCTCCTTCCCATTGTCTTAGACTTTTCCCTTACTAGTTGGTAGAGGTCTTTTTTATTATCTAGTTAGGAAAGTTGTAAATATCTCCACCAAGGCTATGGCTTCTCTTTTCACTTTCTTTTTTACACTACTTCTGCTGGTTTTAGACCACTGGGATTTATTTTTATAAATGATTTAAGATAGAGCTTTAGCTTCACTTTCTTCCAAATGTTGCAAAACAATATTTTTAACGTCTCAGTGTTATACAATTTGAAATGTTCTAATTAGTTTGAATATGTTTCTCTGTACACTTAGATTAAACATGGATTTAAACTGTTTTCCTCTTAACTCATCATTCATATCTATAGTTTATCCAGAAGTTATCAACTAGAAAAACTCTAAATTGAAGCCTTCACATGTACCAGCAGTCAAAAGCTCTCCCCAAAAACCACTTATGGCAGATTTTCCCCATAGTTTAGAAATAGCTAAATTCAGGATAATTAAAATCGGAGAGAACATTTTTCTAATTGATCTTTCTTGTCATTTAAAATCTATTATTTCAAATGCTTTTTGTTTTTTGTTTTGTTATTTGTTGTTTTTTGGGGGGGTGTTTGTGCGTTTGTTTTTGGATGGAAAATTTATCAGCAAACCCCTCATGGGCTTCCCCTTTGGGGCTATTCTGTATATTCCAATCTAACGTGTCGCCAAGTGTGTGTTTGATGGGTAAGATCCTAGGTCTGGCAGATTTTTCATCCCCCAAGAGGGTACAAATCTTCCCCGCCATCAGAAACTTCAAATGTCTGCCTGCGAACAAGGACACCAGCATCCCTCCCATGAAGGAGAGGGGTGAATACCAAACCTGTCCAAATTTGCTGCTGTAAAATTATCTTCATTCCCATTTGAGGTTTCTTTGCTTGGGATAGTCTTTACCAACCAGGTTACAGCGCCATCTGGCATTCAAAGCTGCATAAGAGGCAAACTGCTTTAAAAAAAATCCACAGGAACTGCAGAAAAAAACAGTGCTCTCTTGAGGGGAGGGGTTCAGAACAGACTCAGAAAAGGTGCTGGGAAAGGGACTGAGGAGACAATGATGAAGAAGGTCAATGGGACAGGGATTTTTAAATAACAAAAATAATTAATGGTTGCTGTAAGCATTCAAACAATCTAGGATTGTATAAATGTATTGAGTCCAATGCTCAATTCCCCTGCCTCATTTTACTTAATAAATGTAATCACTGTTACAGGTTGACTAGCATCTACAAAGCAGTCGATGCCTATAAAAATATACTAACAGTGCCTACATAAATACAAATGTTGCTTTTAACTTATTTTTTAAATTGTTCTTGTTTTACAAATATCAGATCATTTTTCCATATATAGCTCTTTCATTTTTTTATCAGTTGTATGATATCCAGTATCAATGCACCTTATTTTGTTGTCAGCCATCTATTTATAGTTAATTAGATCACTGCTAATTTTTTCCACTACCACAAACAATGCTGCAGTGGACTTTTACTCTTTTTTTGTTTTTTAATCTATTTATGGAAAAATAAGATAGTTAGGTCTAAATGTAGGCACATTTCACATTTTGAAAGATATTTAAAAATATCTGCCCCAGAAGAGGCTTCCCTGAGGTCACATGGATGGAACAGAGGCTCCAGGGTAGCTGTGCCCTGATCTCAAACAGGGAACGGTGACTGCTGCCAGTCTCCTAGCTCATTCTCAGCAGCTAATCCCTCGAAGTCCTCCCTGGCTTTGGGACAAGGGTGAACTTCTGAGGACAGACTATGTGATTCAGATCTGCAGGGACCAAAATATTCAAACTGAGGCCACTAGTTGTGAAATTGAGGCCTTCCAGGGAAAACAAGTTTCATGCCAAAATGTGTACACATTTTGTTCTAGGGAAGCACGCATGGTGAGAATCGTGTGGGATGGTTTACTGAGGCAGGAGGAAGAGAGCAGCAATAAGAGTACACCTCCCTGTTCTGGAGCTGTCTTTCAGTGCCTGAATGTGCTTCTTGCTTCCTTATAAGTCTTCACTGGGCTGGCATTATCCTCTTTGCTCACAACTCAGAAGAGGGTTTGGGAAGTCTGTTTATGAGCCTACAAGTTTTGCTATGCCTCATTTTTCCTCTTGCTACTAATTTCTCCCACTCAACTCATTGTTCCTAAACTGTCATTTCATTTTGTCTCTTACTCCTGAGACCTAAATATTCATTTATTTAATAAATATTTATTGAATACCTGCTGTATATTGAGCACTCTCCTAGAGTCTTGAAATACATTAGTGTACAAAACAAAACTCCCTGTTCTCATAAGCTTACAATCATAATTTGTTACATATTTATAATTAGTTTTTTTAAAATTATCTAGTGGGTAAGGAGGAGAAGAGGACAGTGGGCAAAAAGACAAATGTGTCATGGTAAGGTGACTAGAAAAGGGTTGGTTGGGGGAGGGCGGCTTTCAAAAATGAATAGAGTGGTTGGGAAATGACTCAGTTTTTAATTTTAAACAAAGAGCTGAAGGAAGGGAAAGAGTTAATCAAGCAGGAGCAGAATAAGGGTTGTTCAAGGCAGAGAGCAAAGGCCCTACAGGAGAGCTCATTTGTCAGTGAAATGGCAAGGGGGGGCAGTGTGACTGATGTGCAGCTGAAGTCAGGGGTCGTCACAGTCATTCACAGCATTCAGGGCATGGTGAGGACTCTGCTTCCAAAGACTGCAGTAAGCAGCCATTGCAGGGGTTTGAACAGAGGCTGGACACAGTCTGACTCATTCTGCAGTACTGATGATTATGGGCTGGGGGAGAGACAAGGAAAGAAACAGGAAAACATGTTCAGAGACTATGACAGTCACATAACTGAGAGATGAATGGACTCTGACCAGGTTTAACCTATGGGTCAGGTTCTGTCCACCTGCTATTCTGTCTGATGTGACTGTGAGGTTATGTGTTCTGGTAGAGTGTGAAGGGGTAATCTATGGAGGGCTTCTGCAATACTTGAGTAAGAAAAAACGCTGTGCCTTAGGAAGTGTTGAACTAATGTGAGAAATGTCTTTGCTGTGCTATCCTGTTATCTCTGCTCCCCAAAGAAATCTTATTCAGTTGGGACTCTGGGGCAGGATGCAGATGGTTTTTAATGTGGCCAGAATGAAACCAGAATGTTTAAACATATGCCTACTGGGGAAATGTGGTTCTTAGCCTGAAAACAACGGCATAGTGAAGGGCAAGGTGAAAATTGGAGGGCAGACATGAGGGAGAGGCTCTCTCTACCTCTCCTTTGCCTGCTCCAAATCTCTGGTTCCAAAATGACTCTTCTCCCCTCAACAGGACCACAGAGTAGCTAGGTACTCTGTTCTGTTACTATCCTGACTTCCTGTACCTGTGAGATAGTGGAATTTGGAAGAAGCTCTGCGTCTCATTGGTGTAAGTGTCTAGAGGTTAAAAAACTGATAACAATGATAGCCCATGACTTAAGAAGAAGAAGCAAGAGGGCCAGGTGCAGGCTCCTAACATGCCATCTGAAAGCTTCAAGGGTGAAGAATTTTGAAGAAATCAGAGTGAATTGAGCATTGCAGTCTAAGAGCGCTCTGATTTCAGAAATCTAACCTCAGCCCTCTGTTAGCTCACTTCCCCATTCCAAACTGTCTGCTCCGGGACAGGGGTGGGTGTTTAGGTTATGTTGCAGTAACAGAGAACGTTTGTGGCTCATTTGTATCTGGAAAACGGTCTCCTAGGACCACCATCCTGCAGCCCTTCACCCCTTAGGGCACATCTAGCGTCAATCACCTGGAAGGGGTGATGGGAGGGGAGGGGTGGAGACCAGCTCACAGCCCTGCAAGGGAGGGGTCCTCCCACCGCCTGCGCACTCTTCACTGCACTGCAGGGGTCGACTTCACGCAGGAAGGGGGTTCCGTGGCACATGCGCATTCTAGATGCACTGCAGGGGCGGTTTCGCGCAGGGAGGGGGCTTCCTGGCGCTTGCGCACTCTTCTTACAGCACTGCGGAGCCTGCTTTGCGGCTGCGCCAATTTGGCACCTTCCAGAAAGCTCGAGGACTGGGCGGAGGGATAGTGGGGGAGAGTTGGTCGTCATTCTCTCTTCTTTCTCCTCCCGCCGCTGGAGCTCACAGCCCCCAAGTGTTCGTTTTGTGACATTGTACCGCATCAATAGACCGCAGCCTAACTGCACAAGGATAACCCCTTTTGGTTCTCTCTCTGACAACATCTAACTGCGGTGTTGGGACTGGGAAATTAGCTGTGTGGGCCACCAGAGTAGGATTAGAGTCGAATAACAAACCCTAATTTTGGAAAGAGAGCAGCTGCATGAAGGATATCTGGGCAGATTGACAACCTGGAGGTGAACTGGCCCCAAATAAGTATCACCTCAGCATCAGAGCCCCACTTCCTACATGCCACTCTCTCACTCTGGCCATGGGTGATTGCACAGCGGTTCTCAAAGTGTGTTCTCAAGAACAGCAGCACCATCGCTGCAAACTTGTTAGAAACACAGATTCTCAGGCCACCTCAGTCTATCAAGCTGAAACTCTGGGAGTGGGCACACGGATGTTTAAAAAGCCCTCCTGCTGACTTTAATACATGTCCTAAGGTAGAATCTGTGTCAGGGTGCTGAGAGCCTGTGGTAGAAACAGTCCAAGGAAAACCAGGAACTTTTCATTGCATCCAAAACTGGTTTCCAGGATCTACTGGAAAAGCCTCTATTCCCTGCCTCTTGAACTAAGCTGGTGTCTGCCATTTCTCGGACGTAATGGTGGGAGAGAAGAGAGAGACAGGCTGCCAAATTCTGAACTGAAATGGGTCTTCCTGAAGCCTGTGTTATGGGTACAATATGGCATCATCACTGCACCCCGTGTCCCTCATGGCTGTGTCATAGGTGAGAATTTGGGGGTAAGCTTTTAAGGAAGAATGATGTTTTTTTGTTTTTGTTTTGTTTTGTTTTGTTTTTTTGCGGTACGCGGGCCTCTCACTGTTGTGGCCTCTCCCGTTGTGGAGCACAGGCTCTGGACGCGCAGGCTCAGTGGCCATGGCTCACGGGCCCAGCCGCTCCAAGGCATGTGGGATCCTCCCGGACCAGGGCACGAACCCATGTCCCCTGCATCGGCAGGCAGACTCCCAACCACTGCGCCACCAGGGAAGCCCGGAATGATGATTGTTTTAAGGCCTGTCACTGACTACTGATTCTGCCCTCCAAGCTACTAATGGTGAAAACCCATTTTCTGGTCATATATCTGAGAAACGAGCTTAAATCCAGTTCCAAACATTTCATTTGAATTTTCCCACCAGATGACTGTCCAAACCTTATTTTGGGGTGCAGGGGAGTCTTTGGTTAAAGTTGTAGTGAGAAATAAGCAATGATGTGACAAGGGGTGAGTGATGAGCTTGAGGGGCTGTAAAGACTCCGTGCACACTAAATTTGGGTGAAAGTGATGTAAAAAGTCAGACACATTTCTCAAATCTTTTGTATCCTGTTCTTGCCTACAGACAAGAATGAGAACTAGAGATTTTTCTTTCCCGGAGAATACGACAGTTACTTATGTTGTCCTGGGAACTCTCTTGTCCAGAGCTGTGGTCTATGCAAGCTGGTGCCAATGGGCATATATAGGTGAGAAGAAATGCAGCAGTCGTAAGTGCTCAGAGTGGTCTTCCCAAGCATAGGGACTGTGTTTGTGCTGTTGCACTGCTTTGTTTGTTTCCATGCCTTTGCCCATTTCCATGCTAACGTGATTTGGGGATAGCCTCTTGTTTGCCCATTAGGGCACATGTCAGCACAAAGGGTCATCATGATGAAGACATGATCTTGGCTTACATGGACCTTGGATCTGACAGCACTCTGCCCTGAGGTTCTCACCTCCAATCACTAGTCTTTCTCCATAAGGTGTTGTCTTCTCTCTGGTGAACAGACAGAACAATGAGCCCAAGTCCCCTCTGCTTTCCAGGTCCCGTGGTGTTTTCCTCTCCCATTCATCTTTGGTTTGTTCATTTATTTTGTTTTTTGTTTGTTTGATTGATTTCTTTGTATTCCACATGAGTGAAATCATACATTATTTGTCTTTCTCCATCTGACTTATTTCACTTAATACAATACCCTCAAGGTCCATCCATGTATTTACAAATGGAGAGGTTTCATCTTTTTTATGACTGAGTAGTATTCCATTGCATATGTGTGTGTGTGTGTGTGTGTGTGTGTGACATCTATCACATCTTCTTTATACATTCATCTGTTGATGGGTACTTAGGTTATTTCCATATTTCCGTATCTTGGCTGCTATAAATAATGCTGTGATGAACACAGGTGTGCATATGTCTTTTCAAATTAGTGTTTTCATATTCTTTGGATATCCACCCAGAAGTGGAATAGCTGGATCATATGATAGTTCTCTTCTGAATTTTTTGAGGAATATCCATAGTGTTTTCCATAGTGGCTGCACCAATTTATATCCCAGCAGTGCACCAACAGTGCACAAGTGTTCGCTTTTCTTTACATCCTCCCCAATACTTGTTATTTCTTGCCTTTTTGATAATAGCCATTCTGACAGGTGAGAGGTGGTATTTCGTTTAGTTTTGATTTGCACTTCCCTAATAATTAGTGATGTTGAGCATCTTTTCACTTGCCTGTTGGACATCTATATGCCTTCTTTGGAAAAATGTCTATTCAGCTCCTCGCTTATCTTTTATTTTTCTATTTATCTATCTATCTATCTATCTATTTATTTATTGACTACGTTGGGTCTTCATTGCTGTGTGTGGGTTTTCTCTAGTTGAGGTGAGCAGGAGCCATTCTTCATTGTGGTGCATGGGCTTCTCATTATGGTGGCTTCTCTCATTGCAGAGAACAGGCTCTAGGCACACGGGCTTCAGTAGTTGTTGCACAAGGGCTCAGTAGTTGTGGCGCACAGGCTTAGTTGCTCCACGGCATGTGGGATCTTCCCAGACCAGGGCTTGAACCCGTGTCACCTGCACTGGCAGGCAGATTCTTAACCACTGCACCACCAGGGAAGCACTCCTCGCCCAACTTTTCATCAGGTTGTTTGATTTTTTAGCCAGATGCTTTATGTTTTTGTTACAGCACCACCACACTTCTAAGTACCTATGTATGTATCATTAACTTTGGTTTGTATCAAACTATCTCCCAAATTTGAGGCTTAAAACAACAGTATTTATTATTTATAATGATTCTGTGGATGAGCTTCATGGTTCTCCTGATCTGAGTCAGCTCAACTGGGCCTGGATGGTCTAGGGTGGCCTCACATTCATAAGCAAAGGTTGGTTTGGTGGCAGGTTAGGTGACAAGGATGAGTTAGTGATATGTCTCTCATCATTGAGCAGCCTCCTTCATATAGTTATGGCATTCTTAAGAATGCAGGAGAAGGCAAGCCCTGTGTGCAAGTACTTTTTCTGCATCTCTGGTTGTGTCACATTTGCAATTGTCCTGTTGGCAAAAGAAATATACGTAGCCCAGCCCAGAGTCAGTGTGGCTGGGGGCTACCCAGTGATTTGGATGCAGGGAGTGGAATTATTGCAGCCATTTCGCACACGTAGAAATGGATAATATGGTGGGGTTACCACCATGGCTTAAGTGCTCCAGCATTTGGGGGTCAGGAACAGAGGAAAGGGAGCCAATAAATGAGACAAAATTAGACTAGTCAGAGAGTTCAGTGGACAAGAAGGAAAATGGAAGCCCAAAAAGAGAGAGGAGGCTATTTAGAAAGGAGGAGTCCATTGAACACTTTAATCCAATTAGTGGTTAGATAAGATGAGCAGTGGGAACTATCCACCAGGTTTAACAGCATGAAGTACCACAACGTTTTTTGAAAGATTTGTTTTGATGGAGTGAGGGGGAAAACCCACCCAGGGTAGGATGAAGGTTCAGATGTGAATAGTTAGTGTCTGTGAAATGACCCATTACTGCTCATTATGCTATAGCCTTTCCTATGTAAGACAGATAATTTTAAAATTTCTAACTCAGAATCGCTCTAAATATTACCAACCACATGGAAAATAATCACAGTATCTATTCGTGATTCATGGCAGTCAGAGGGCACATGATAATCTCCAATGAATTTCTATGGCTTTAAGAAACATGCCAGGCTCTATTCCTGTCCTGGCCAGAACCCTGGTGATACAGTTGGTAGATGGATGGGTCCAGCTGTAAGCTCCAACATCAAGCACCTGAAGTCGATATCTATGTTTAGAATGGGAAACCATGAATAATATAATGACTCTTCAAAGTATTTTCTTTTAATTTTGTTCAACAGTGAGATATTGAAACAAAGAGAAAAATAAAAATAAAAATTTCATCAGACATAATGAGAATTAGTCAGCCATACCAGTTAATGACAGTGGTAACTTAATCTATCATCCATGTTGGCATTATTTCCAACTTCTTGAGTATTCCCTTCAAATATTTATGATTTTATAATGCAGAAACTATCTTAAAATGCATATAAAATAATTAGAAAAATGAAAGTACTCAATATAGATAGATGGATATTTCCCCTTCCTTCCTTCCTTCTCATTTATTCCAGAATTTCAGGTAGTCCTTCCTTCTCTGGATAGTTATCATAGCTATCATGTGCAACACCAGAACTTAATACATTTGCACTCCTAGTGCCAATATAAAGAATTCCTGTTTCTTCACTCCTTTGACCACACCATATAAAGTAACATTTTGTAAATTTCCATTTCAATAAGTGAAAATAGTATATTTTAATTTTCCTGATTTCTACATAAGATTAAGCATTTTGTCATGTTTCTTGGTAATTTGTTTTAATTATCTTCTGTGAACTTCCTGTCAGATATAAGTTGCTCATTTTCCCCCACTGGGTGGATATTGGTTAATCTTCATAATTTTGGAAGACATTTATACATTCTAGAGACCAAATTTTTGTCAGTCACACATGCTACAAATATTTCTTCCCAGTTGATAGATATCCTCAACTATTTTTAGGCAGTCATTCTATGTTAATTTAAAATCACTTTTGTAAACACTGTGAGAGAGGATGATATAATAAATTGTACCAAAACTAGTTTGGTAACTTTTTATTATGATATAATTATATACTTAAAGAAAGTTGCAAGAATAGCACAAGTGACTCCTATGTTCTCCAACCAGATTCATTGTATGTTTGTTCACATTTTGCTGCTATTTGATTTATTGTTCTCATCATTCTCTGTATAGACATGGATAGATGTAGACATACCCATGTACCACACACACATGCACAGACACAAACAATATTTCCAAACCATTTGAAAATAAGTTAGATAAAGCAAACCTTAATTCTTTGGAGTGCATTTCCAATAACACTGACATTTTCTTACACAACTACAGTTCAGGAAAGTTAGGATTGGTTAAATTTCATTATCTAGTCTACAATCTATTTTTCTTATTCAAGTATAGTTGATATACAAAATGAGCATCTGCATTTCATTTTCATGTCTTTTTGGTATCATTTTATTTAGAGTAATTCCTCCGTGTTTCTTTCAGATTCTTGACTTTCACGGCTTTGAAGTGTACAGGTCAACTGTTTTGTAAAATATCATTTAACTTGTGTTAGGATGATGTTGCCCCGTGGTCAGATTTATATTATGCATTTTTAGCAAGAATGGTATTGAATGGATGCTGGGTCCTTCTCAAAGCATCGTTTCAGGAAACATGTAATATTGGTACCTACCAATATTGGTTATGGTAACTTTGATTACTATAGTTCAGATCGATAGTTCTGTTTCTCCTCTTTTTAATTAAAAATAATTTGTGGGGAGATACTTTGAGACTATGTAAATAGTCTGTTCCTAATGGTACTTTCACTCACTGTTTTAGCACAAATTGATAATTTTCTAATTCCTTCTTATCATTCCTTCTTTAGTTATTTGTTGGTATCCTAATGTCAGGAAGGGTTTTCCTTTCATCTTCACTCAGTCATTCATTGTTTTTATCGGCATGGACTCATGGATTTTCCTTTTACTCATTGGGTTCAAATCCATTACTACCTTTATTTCTTTAAAAAAATAGTTCTAAATTTACTGAAAAACTGAGAAGATAGTACAGCCCCTATGTTCTTATTCAGAGTTCCTACAGTCTGACACCCAGTTCTGCTACGTTTAATGTTTTGCATAAGTATGCTATATTTAGTACAATTAATATACCAATATTGATACATTATCAGTAACTAAAAATCATACTATACTCGATTTCCTTAGTATTTACCTAATGTGCATTATCTGTTCCAGGATCCTGGCCAGGATACCACATTACATTTACTTATCATGTCTCCTTAGGCTCCTCTAGACTGTGAAACTTTCACAACATGTTCTTGTTTTTGATGACTTTGACACTTTTTGAGGACTACCAGGCAAGTATTTTGTACAGTGTCCCTCAGTTGGGCTTTATTTGATGTTTTCCTCATGATTAGACAGGATCTGTAGATTTGGGGAAGAAGAATCACAGAGGAAAAACATCATTTCCATCACATCAATGATACATTCTATCAATCTGGCTTAGCACTTGAACACCTGGCTGAGGTAACATTTGTCGGGCTTTTCCATGGTAAAGTTATTCTTTTTTCCCCTTTCCATACTACACTCTTTGAAAGTAAGTCGCTATGAGCTGCCCACACTTAAAAAGTGAGGAGTTATGTTCTACTGGCTTGTGGGGAGAGTATCTACATAAATTATTCAGGGTTATTCTGCATGAAATATTATCTTATTTCCCCATTTGTTAATTTATTAAATTATTTATGTATGTAAGTCTGGACTAATGGATTTTTTTTTTTGGCCACACTGCATGGCACTGGACTCACAGATTTTTATGTTATGTTTAGGGATATAATTGAATACTGCTTTATTTATTTTGATGCACATATTTTCCCAAACCTGCCTCCTTCAGGCTGGCTTCTGTACCCTTTGACATGTTCCCATGGTTTTTTTATTTTTTTTCAAGCACTTCCTTACTCCAACATTATTTTTCTTCAAAAATAAATTATTTAGTTCTTGCTTCTTTGATTTGAAATATCCTATTTATAATGTATTAATTTTTCATATATACATGGGTCAGATTCAGTTTTATGACATTTTTTTTATCATCCCTTTTCACCAGCACTTTGGGCCATCCAGAAGTGAGAAATGCATTAGTAAAGTCATGTGGCAGGGGCTTCTGTAAACCCTAAGCCCTTGCAAAGATCCTAAAATGCAGTGGCTTATGCAAGATATTTTTCATTGCTTAAACATTGCAAGGCTAAGGAAATTTTCTTGGACTCCAAAAAAATTGTTTTCGTTAGTGATTGATCTTCTCATTTCAAGTCTTTCACTTTAAAATCTAAGCTTTTTGGTTTTGTTTTATTACTACTCACAATTTTCTAGTACATCTTCTAATGCCTTGTCTGGCCTTTTCCTGCATATTCCGACAAAGATGTGCCACAAGACTCCGAGACTCACTGTTTATTAAATTAATGTTCCTGGGGCTTTGGAGTTCTTGAGAACCCCTGAGCCCAGAAAAATAGTTGTCTTACAAGGGGAACTACTCTCTGGAGAGTTTATTTTGCAGCCTTTTCTCAGCACGTGGAGAGTGCCATATACTACTCTGTTGCTAAAGTCCTTGAAATCTGCCTGTTAAAATTTACATCAGTATACTATACTCAAAGGAAATGTGTGAGGCCCAAGAACAACTCCATTTTCCTAGTTAAAATTAGCCTCATTCATGGGCTTCCCTGGTGGCGCAGTGGTTAAGAATCCACCTGCTGATGCACGGGACATGGGTTCGTGCTCCGGTCCAGGAGGATCCCACATGCCACGGAGCGGCTGGGCCCGTGAGCCATGGCCGCTGAGCCTGCGCGTCCGAAGCCTGTGCTCCACAACGGGAGAGGCCACAACAGTGAGAGGCCCGCGTACCGCAAAAAAAAAAAAAAAAAAAAAAAAAAAAAAAAATTCGCCTCATTCATATGTGAGTTGTCAGTGTTACAATTATCAGAGACCCATGTTGTAGCGCCATCTGTCATCCAGAAATGGAATTATGGGGAAAGGATAAAATTAAATTGCTGAGAATACAAGCTCCCAGCAGCTGCTGAAGATGTTAATGATTATTGTGAGGAGAGGGATCAGAGTCCTGTAAAGAGCAGAGTCCAAGGAACCACTGGTGAAGGACTTCAATGAAGAGAGGATTAGAATACCTTTTAAATTATAGAAGATCACTGTAAAAATTTAAAAAATTACAGCAGCTTACAAGTTAAAAAATACTTAAATTATACACAGTATATCTTGTCTCTTTCATTCCATACTACCTTTTAAACTTGTGTATACATTCAGATTTTGGGGGACATTTACAAAATATTGGACAGAATCTTCTATGTATATCATTTGTCTATGCCCCAATGATAAAGATTTACTTTATTTCTTATTTTTCACTTTTGCAGAAAATTCTGCAGAGAACATTCTTGTAAATTTCACACTTTGATAAAAATAGAATTGATGGGTCAAAAAAGCTACCTTAAAATGTGTAAGTACCAAATATGCAGTTCTCAAACTTGAATATTAGCAATTCATTTTTGACTCCAATCGGGTTAACAAGGCTTCTCTTGTTAGGTTACTTTAGTTTTGTGGAGGATACAGTTTTGTATGGTTTTTATTTATTTGTTTTCTCTTCTAAAAACAACCTGCTCATATGACTTAATACATGTTAAAGTTGTTGCTTTTGTTTTTCCTCATTAATTTTAAGCCAATTTGTATTCTGAGTATTACACTGAATACTACCCTACACATATAGCAAATGTTTTCCAAATGTTTGTCTATTTGTTTGTAATCTTATTCACCTTATTATATATAAACACTGTTACTAGTTTTAAAGAAAAACTGTGAATCTTTTTTATTATTCTTGGATTTCATGTGAACATTACTATTAGGAAAAACATTTTATTGTTGTTTTTTTCATCTTAAACATACTTTTTTTAACATTTTGGATTATGTATATGTACGGCAAAAGAATCTAAGGTTATTTAATGAATGAATGCTAATTTTAAAAGTCTTTGAATTATCCATCCGCTCTAGATTGTGGATTTTAATTAAAAGTTCATTTTTAGATGAGCAACAGATAATAGATAAAGAACAAGGACCTACTGCACACCTATTGAACTATATTCAATATCTTGTAATAATCTATAATGGAAAATTATAGTGTGTGTATAACTGAATCACTTTGCTGTACATCTGAAACTAACACCACATTGTAAATCAACTTCAATAATATATATATATATATATATATATATATATATATATATATTTGTTTATTTTTATTAAGCCAAGTTCTTTATTTTATAGAAAATATATTCAGTGAAAGACGGGAACAGGAATACCCTGAAAGGTGTGGAACAGTGCTTTTTTTTTTTTTTTTTTTTTTACCATTTTGAAGGACTTCTTACTGTCCTTTTGTTGATTCCGGTACGTTTGCCTAAATATCGTTAAGGCATGTGCTACTTTGTAACCTGTTCTCTCAACGTTTTAAATTCAGCATTTCAGATTTAACCTGTAAGAATGCAGCTACAGAATCTACAAAATTTTCTTGACAAAGTGACCTGCCAAAGGGAGTATATTTTACAAGTATTGTATACTATGCTGAAAAACAGCGAGGATGTGGGAATTGATCATGGAGAGACAGAGCCTTCCGGAAACTGCTTTTTCTTGACTTATACGTATCCCAGAGCGAACACTACATGAGTCTCCGGTCTCCGGACACTGGCCCCCTCCGTGCCGGGATACCCAGCGCCAGCGCGCCACGCAAGGCCCGGCCATGGGAGAAGTGACTGGGTCCGCAGGTCGGCTGACGAACTGAGCGCCGAGTGAAGGTCACGTGACTGGCGGGAAGGACGGCGGCCCGTAAGGCCCAATTCTATTAACGTCTGTGTTCTGCATTGGCAGGTGGAACTAGTTGAAGTATTTTAACCTCGGATCTCTTGGACCTCTGCCAGTCCGTCCAGGCTATAGGCGCTCGCTGGGAATTTCCCATGGGTCTTTTGCACCGCGGAGATGGAGTTGGAGACGCTAGATATGGCTAGTTACCCGCGCAACTGGTTTCTTCTGGGGAGTTGGGACTCCCAGATTCTGATATCTGATTTTCAGCATATACAGCAGTTGGATTTTTCTAGAAAGTGTGCAAGTGTGTTTGTAATATCCATTGCTTTTTGTGTTTATATAAAAGTTCATAAATAAAGTTGTTTACAGTATTCCTTTTTAATATTAGTGCTTTCTGTTTTTACTTTAGCTTAATTCCATTGGTCAGGATTTGTTCAAATGTTTTAGTTTAGATGGATGTTGAAGTGTTTTTTGTTTAATGGGAAGCCAATATTACTTAAGATCATTTTAGATTTGGATACTGATTATTTATTTTAGTGTTTTGCAGACTTTTTCATCCACCCCAACCCCAATAGCTGGGGGGAGCGGGAGGAAGAATTTACAGAGTTTCACACATCTTAAGAATTCTGTGATTATTGCCAATTTAAAACTTTGCTTCGATTTTTAAACTTTTGTGATTTTATCCTGTCTTTTAAATTCAATTTTAATTTAAATTATAACAATTTAAAGTTTTTTTGTTGTATTAATTTCAAAACACCTGATGGACTTTCCTTTTGACCCTCTTCTCTATACAACTCCTCCTCTTACCCAGTACCCTTTAATCTCAACTTGAACCTACTGCATTTAAGAATTTTGGGAATTCCGTGACGGTCCAGTGGTTGGTACTCTGCCCTTTCACTGCTGAGGGCACGGGTTTGATCCTTGGTAGGGGAATTTTGTTTCACATATACCCCAACCTTGTTCCTCCTGTACTGTATCCTAGCTCGAGCTTCTGTGTCTGTTGCAGAAATCTCTTCTATAGTGCACCACACAAAAGAAGTCTAGGTCTCTTTTCCTTCCTGTGTGTTGTAAATTATTTGGAATTCACCTCTTTGGCCTTCTGTAGTCTAAAACTTATTACATAATGACATAAAAAGATAAGGGAGAAGCAAAAGCAGGGAAAATGCAATAACATGAAACTCTTAATATGACATTTGGTATTGGTGTTCAACTCTTGTGTTGATAGCCCTATACTTTTCCCATATGGAATATTCAGAACTGTATGCATACTTATTTTGCTATGTTAACGTTCCAATTTTTGAAGGAAGAAATTTTGTTGATAAAAGTTCAAATTATAACTGGACAAAAGTTACATAATGAAAGACCATTATCTACCTTATGACTCCTCCAGTTTCTAACCACCAACATCCATACTTTGATATCTTTTTTTCTGACATATGCTTGTAAAATACATACATGTGTATTTCTCTGTATGTTTTCCCACGTAAACTTACGTAGAGACCACACAATGATAATTGTTTTATTTTCGGCTCTATATACCATGTCATAGTGTTACCACAAATCACAATTAGTATTTGTTTGATAAGAACATTATTGCTCATTAAAAATACAGGTATGCATTACACCCACTGCCTATGTGAGTACACTAAGGATGGAGTAGGTAGTGTAAGTGGTGAAAGGTTATATGGGTATTAAGTGATGTAATCAGAACACAGTCACCTTTGTTCTCTACACCATCATCCTCTTTACAGCTGTGTAAGCATAAACTCTTCTCATTGCCCTGTTGTCCCTTACTGTGGGTGTGTTAACATTTAGTAATTACTGATTTACCTCCAATCAGTAAATCAATAATGGTAATCTTATGAAGATGTGCCATAATTTGCTCACCTAATCATCCCATTAGTCTTTGATGGCTATATACAGTATTTAGTTTGTTTTCAATTTTTTCATTTGTATTTTTGTTTTTTGCCAAAAGAAACAGTTTTGGAGTATGCATACTCTGTACATTTATCTGTGCTAGAGACCTATTATACATATAGAATATATTTGTAGAATTATAACTTCCAGGTCAAAGTGTGCATCTCTGCAATCTTACTGCATAATAGCAACTCATTCCCCAAGTTGTATTATTTCCAACTATAGTATACATCATTTGTAGAGCTATGTTATATATGATGTAATACAGGAAACATTTTTATATTGAAAAAGTATCTCATTCACAAATCAGAGTATGTAATTCATTTTACTTTAACAGCTATTTCAATACTGTCTATTGCCTCTAGCTAACCTTTCACACTGCTTGGATAAAGTTTATTTGAGAATGATATGATTGGTGGGCTGATCACAGAGGGACAATAAACCAGAAAAGAAAGCAGAAAGCAAAGCACAAAGGTGCTGTTTAGGGAGAACCACTGGGCAAAGCGTTCTGGGAGACATCAGTGTGGGTTTTTGGTGTAAGTGCTGCCCACGGGTAACGCAAGCTAAATGAGCTTGTTTTAGGGAAAAAAAAAACTGGTTTCTTAGAAAGGCAATGAGGATTTATTTTTTTGCATCAAAAATTCAAGTAACGGTAAACAAACTTGGACTATTATGGAAGCTCAGGAATGTCCTGGTAGTCTCAACCTCCTGTTTTTTCCCCATCATCCTCAATATGTAGACCTTCATATTCCTCCAATTCTGGAGAAAGAAATGAGGAAGGCAATGGGGATTACCATTGCACCTCTTGCCAGATGGCATGTACGTGGATTACTTGTGCAGTTGTGAAACGTGCTTGCTTCCCTTGCACGCTTGCCATTTGAGTTGTGGGTTTAGCACAGGGGCTTAGGGTTTTCTTGTGGGGAGAATCATTTTATGTTGAATTAGAGCTGTAACAAATGCTAGTTGTGGCATGACATGATTCATGGAAAAGGCTTTGAACAGTTTTTGAAACACAAAACTAATTTAATTATTATTTAACCATTATCTTAATAGTCACATATAATTATACCTCTTGTCTTAAATGAAAAAAGCATAAATATATATAAGAATTCCAGGAAACCACTTTAAGAGATGCAATCAGAGAATTGCAAATTAAGACAACAATGAGAAACAGCTACAAACATATTAGAATGGCCAAATCTGGAATCCTGACAACACTAAATGCTGGTAATGATGTAAAGCAACAGGAACTCTCATAGACTGCTGGTGTCATGCCTCTTGGTATTTATACAAAGGAATTGGAAACTTAGGTTCACACAACCACCTGCACAAAGATGACACAGCAACTTTATTTATAGTTGCAAAAACTGAGAAGCAACTTAGATGTCCTTTGGTTGGTAGGTGAATGGATAAACAAACTCTGTTACTTCAGGCAATGGAATATTATCTAGCACTAAAGAGAAATGAGCTATCAAACCATGAAAAAAACATGTGGAAGAAACATAAGTGCATATAGCTAAGTGAAAGATGAGAATCTGAAAAAGCTACATACTATACAATTCCAAATATATGACATTCTAGAAAAGGTAAAACTAAAAAGTAAGAAGACCAGTGGTTGCCAGGAGTTGAGGAAGGGGAGAAGAGTCAAATATGTGGAGCACAGAGGATTTCTAGGGCAGTGAAAATACTCTGTATGATATTATAATGATGGATACATGTCATTATATTGTCCAAACCCATTGAATGAACAGTATCAAGTGAACCCTAATGTAAACTGTGCACTTCAGATGATTGTGTATAAATATAGGTTCATCAGTTGTAACAAATGTACCACTCTGGGGAGTGATGATGATGATGGGAGAGGCTGTACATGTGTGGGGCAGGGAATATGTAGGAAATCTCTGTACCTCCCTCTCAATTTTGCTGTGAACCTAAAACTTCTCAAAGAACACTCTTGGGAAAAAATGAAAAAAAAGAAAAAAAGAGAGAGAGATGCAAGACTAAGACTGAGAGCATAGTTCTTAAGGTCACACTTTTTTTGGCAATAGGACTATGATATTAGCACAAAGAATACAGTCCGGCCAAACTCAAATTTTGTGCTTTAAAGAGTGTCATTGTTGGGCTTCCCTGGTGGCACAGTGGTTGAGAGTACGCCTGCTGATGCAGGGGACACGGGTTCGTGCCCTGGTCCGGGAGGATCCCACATGCCGCGGAGCGGCTGGGCCTGTGAGCCATGGCCGCTGAGCCTGCGCGTCCGGAGCCTATGCTCCGCAACGGGAGAGGCCACAACAGTGAGAGGCCCGCGTACCTCAAAAAAAAAAAAAAAAAAAAAGAGTGTCATTGTGCGCAAGAGAGAAGAGATATGGGAACATATGTATATGTAAAACTGATTCACTTTGTTATAAAGCAGAAACTAACACACCATTGTAAAGCAATTATACTCCAATAAAGATGTTTAAAAAAACAGAGTGTCATTGTGAAGCATTTGGCATAAACTCTTTATGTGTCTTGCTATGCTCTATTTCTTATTGCATCATTTCCCTTCCTTCTATGATGCATTGCCTTTACCTCTGACTTCAGCCCTGGCCCTGGGTGAACAGACACATCTCAATAGCCGCTGTCTGGGAAAATCCTTAAGGATGTTCATACATGGAGAGAGGAAGCCTACAAAATTAGTTAACTTATAATATCATGTCTGCGGGGATGCAAAGTTCTCAAGAGTAAAACAAGAAACCTCAGTTTTGCCAAACCTAAGATGCAAAATGTTGTATTAAAGGCCATTTTGCCAATTGAAATCTTAAAGTGAAAAACTCTATCCTGTTCAATATATATTTTTAGTTCACTTGAGGGAAGGTACCAGGGAATTAAAGAGCACACAAAGAAAAGGTTGGTTCTTGCTGAGAACCTGCTTAGAAAAACAGAACTGTAAAGTGTCTTTAATACGACATACCTGAGAGATCACGAAAAAACAGAGTTTACATGGCTCCTTCATCTGGGTCCCCCAATGATAACATCTTATATAACTAGAGTACAGTTATCAAAACCAAAAAATTGACCTTGGTACAATACTATTAACAAAACTACATAGCTTCTTTGAATTCACCCATTTTAATATGCACACTTTTTTGTATATAATTCTATAAAATTTTATCACATGTATAGATTTGTGTAACAAACATCACATTCAGGATACAGAATTTTTCCACCTCCCTGAAAAATCTCTCACATGCTACTCTGTGATAGTAACATCCTCTCCTACTGCTAACCCCTCTTCTCCACTGATCTGTTTTCTGTAACTACAATTTTATAAATTCAAATTTATTCAAATTTATTCAAATTAAATCCTATGAAAAGTAACTTTTTGAGATTAACTTCTTTTCACTCACACTAATGTTTTGAAATACATCCAGTCTATGCATGTATCAATAGTGTACTCCTTTATATTGCTGAGAAGTATTCCATTGCATGGATGTATATTGTTGGATTTTCCCTTCACCCAGTGAAAGACACTTGGGTTATTTCCTGTTTGGGAAACTTACAGAGAAGGCTGTTATGATTGTTCTTGTACAGGTTTTTGTGTGAACATAGTTTTCATTTCTCTAGGATACATTCCCATTGGTGACATTTCTGGGTCATATGGTAAGTATATTTTTAACCATATAAGAAACTGCAAAACTGTTTCCCAGAGTGGCTGTACCATTGTATATTCACACATCACTTGGTTTTTGTCATTTTTTTAATATTTTAGCCATTTTAGTATGTACAGTATTATCTCGTAGTGGCATAAATTTGAGTTTCCTTAATAGCTAAGGATGTTGAGTATCTTTCACGTCCTTTTATGCTGTACATATCTTCTCCTTGGTGAAAAGTCTGTTCTAGACTTTCCCATTATTTAATTAGTTTTTTTTTTTACAATTTACTTTAGAGAATTCTTTATATATTTGGGATATGAGCCCTTTGTCAGACATACAATTTGCACATATTGTCACCTATTCTGCACATTGACTTTTCAGTCTCTTAACCATATCTTTCACAGAACAAAAGTTATTAATTTAGAAGTCCAATTTACTGACTTTTTTTCTTTTAGATCATGCTTCTGGAGTCAGATCTAATATCTCTTCTCGTAACCATAAGTCAACGAATTTTCTCCTATTTTTCCTGTAAAAGTTATGCAGTTTAACATTTTAAATTTAAATGGTCTATTTGAGTTTATTTTTCTTAAGGTGTAAGGTATGAGTTGAGGTTCATTTTGCGTGTGTGTGTGTTAGATATACAACCAACACCATCTGTCTGAAAAAATATTTCTCCACTGAACTCCTTTTGTATTTTATGTTTTGGCTATTATTTTGTGTGTCTCCTTGTAAACTCTGTTCCATTGATATATGTCTCTATCCTTCCACCAAAATTTACAGTGTCTTGATTACTGTAGCTACACAAAATCAAGTAGTGTGATTCCTCCAATTTTATCATTCTTTTTCAAAATTGTTTTAGCTACCTTAGTTAATTTGCCTTTCCGTGTAAATTTTAGAATATGCTTGTTAATGTCTACAGAAAGGTTTGCTTGGATTTTCATAGGAATTTCTTTATACCTATAAACAGTTTTGGAAAGAACTGGTCTTTGCTATGTTGAGTCTTCCATTCTATGAACAAGATATATCTTTCCACTTATTTTGGCCTTGTTTGATTTTTTTAAATTAGCATTCTGTAATTTTCAGCATAAAGATCTGGCATATGTTTTATTAGAGTACAGCTATTTTTGGTTATTGTTTATGGTGTTGTGTTTTGGTTGTGGTGTGTGTGTTTGTGTTGTTTTATGTTTTGTTTTGTTTTGGTTTTTTGCTGTGTCACACAGCATGTGGGATCTTAGTTCTCCAACCAGGGATCAAGCCTGTGCCCCTTGCACTAGAAGTGTGGAGTCTTATGTAGTGTTGTGTTTTAAGTTTGAATTTACAGTAGTACTGTTCACTGTGTATGTGCACATGCATACACTGTGATGACATTATACTTGTAACCTAGCTAAATTTACTTATTGGTTCTAGGAGCTCTTTGGTAGATTCATTAAGATATCACATCATCTTTATTTACTATTCTTTTTCTTCCTGTATGACTATTATTTAGTTTCATTTTCTCATTGCATTAGCTAAATCATCTAGTACTATGTTAAAGAAGTAGTGAGATACCAAACGTAAGGTATATAGATAGTGGGAAGCAGCCGCAGAGCACAGGGATATCAGCTTGGTACTTTGTGACCGCCTGGAGGGGTGGGATGGGGAGGGTGGGAGGGAGGGAGATGCATGAGGGAAGGGATGTGGGAACAGATGTATATGTATGACTGATTCACTTTGTTATAAAGCAGAAACTAATAAAAAAATAAAGTTGGTAAACAAACAAAAATAAAAGTCAAAAAAAAAAAAAAGAAGTAGTGAGGGTGGACATCTTTACCTTGTTTCAATCCTAAAAATAAAATATCAGTCTTTTTCCATCATGTATAATGTCAGCGGTAGGTTTTCTAAATGTTCTTTATCAGTTTTAAGAAAATCCCTACTTTGGACTTTGGACTACTCCTACTCTTCTGATAGATTTGATCCATAATGGATGTTAGAGTTTGTATGCCTTGAATCTCTCTAAATTTATTTAGGCTTTTTAAAATCACAGAATATGGTCTATCATGCTAAATGTTCCACGTGCACTTGAAAAGGTGTGTATTCTGCAGCTGTCAGGTGGAGCATATAAATCCATAAATGTCAATTACATCAATTTAGTTGACAGTGTTGTCCAAATATTCTCTGTATTTACTAATACTTTTTTCTCTACTTGTTCTACTAAATATTGTGGGGTATTGGAATTTTCAACTATAATTTTGGATTTGTCTATTTCTCTTTAAGATTCTAACAGTTTTTTTCCAGTTGGCATACATTTTGAAGATCTGTTATTTGGTGTATAAAGGATTAGGATTATTAGGTCCTCTTGATAAATTGACATATATCATTATGAAATAACCTTCCTTATCCCTGATACTATTTCAGTATAACATTTACTTTAAATGATATTAATATTTCCTTTAAAGCTTTCTTCTGATTTTTGTTAGAATGACATATACTTGTCTATCCTTTTACTTTTGCCCTATTTATACCTTTATATTTAAAATACATTTGTTCAGGAAACATATAGTTGGCTCTTGCTTTTATGTCCAACCTGACAATCTGTCCTTGAGTTTTATATTTAGATGCTTTACAATTAAAATTATTTTTAATATGATTAAGTTTAAATCTTTTTTTTCTATTTGGCACATATATACTTTGATCCCTTTCTCTTCTTTATCTGCTTTGTTTGGAATAATATAGTATGTCTAATGATTCCATTTTGTGTCCTTTATTGGCTTATTGTCTATAACTCTTTTAAATTAGTGTTGTGGTTGATTTAGGGTTTATTATGTACATGTTTAACCTACCAAAGTTAAGCTTCAAGTGATATTCTACCACTTCATATAATGTGGAAAAACCATTGAATAGTATAATCCTATTTCTCCCTTTCCAACCTTTGTGAAATTGTTATAGTACCTTTTTATTTTTACATGAGTAACACACACTATGTTATAATTATTTTGTATACAAAGTAAATTATATCTAATTACATTTAAATAATAATAAAATATACCTTATATATTTACTCATGCAGTTTACTCTTGCAATCCCTGTGCTCTTCATTCTTCGGTGTAGATCCAAATATCCATACAGGGACTTCCCTGGTGGTACAGTGGGTAAGACTCTGTGCTCCCAATGCAGGGGACCTGGGTTCAATCCCTGGTTGGGGAAGTAGATCCCACATGCATGCCACAACTAAGAGTTCACATGCCGCAACTAAGAAGTCTTCATGTTGCAACTAAAGTTCCCGCATGCCACAACTAAAACCCAGCGTAGCCAAAATAAGTAAATAAATAAATACATAAAAGACAGGAGAGAAAAAATATATATATATATAGTAAAATAAAGTACCTATTTATTTATTTTAACTATCCATACAGTATTGTGTTCCTTCTGCCTGAAATTTAACAATTATTGTAGTGAGGGTCTGTTAGTGATTAATTCTTTCAGCTTATGTATACATGAAAAGGTTTTTATTTTTCCTTTTTTTTTTTTTGAAGTATGTGGGCCTCTCACTGTTGTGGCCTCTCCCGTTGCAGAGCACAGGCTCTGGATGCACAGGTTCAGTGGCCATGGCTCACGGGCCCAGCCGCTCTGCAGCATGTGGGATCTTCCCGGACCAGGGCACGAACCTGTGTCCCCTGCATCGGAAGGCGGGCTCTCAACCACTGCACCACCAGGGAAGCCCTTTCCTTTGTTTTTTGCTTTGTACAGAATACCAGATTGACATTCTTTTCTTTTAGTATTTTTACAATATCACAACATCCTCATCTTACTTGTGTTGTTTCTGATAAGAAATCTGCTGTTTTCCTTATCTCTATGTCTCTGTACTAACTTGTACTTTGTTTTCTAGTTATTTTCTTTATTACTGACTTAGAGTAACTTGATTTTGTTGTTCCTTTATAGATTTCTTCATTTTTCTTGTGCTTGAAGTTTACTGAGCTTCTGAATCTGAGGGTTTATATATTTTCATCAATGTTCTACTCCATTGCTCATATATTATGCTACTTGACATGGTCCCAGTGCTTACTGATGCCCTTTTCATTTCTGTAAATTCTTTCTCTCTTTTACTTTGGGTGGTTTCTATTGTCATGTCTTATTTCTTCTGCAAAGTCTAATCTGCTTTTAATTCAATTTGGTATATTTTTTAAAACATAACTCAAATGTTTATTGAACTTTCCTCTCTAGGAATTTTATTTTGGCCTTTTATATTTATGACACCTCTAACAGACGTTTGTATTAGAGAATGCAGTTATAAGAACTGTTTCAATGTATGGATACAATTATAGTATCCATTTTAATGTTAATTTTAACATCTGTGCCACTTCAGGGTCATTTTCAATTGATTAATTTATATCTGAATTATGGGTCATATTTTTATGTTTCTTTGCATGCCTGTTAACATTTTTTGGAAGTCAGTATATTATGAATTATACTTTGTTGGGTGCTTTATATTTTTGTATTCTGATAAATATTCTGGAGCTTTGTTTTGAGCCATTACTTGGGAACAGCTTCATAGCTCCACATCTTGCCTGTAATATTTGTTGGATCCAGAGCTGTATTTAATCTAAGACCAATTATTCTCCACTTCTGTGTCCTCTTTCTAATGTCCCATGAATCCTGATGTTCACCAGTCTGGCTGATGGAAGCACCTGTTATTCTCAACCTTTTGCAAGCAAGAGGCACCTCTGATGCTTTCAGGTTTTTTTTTTTCCCCTGGCTGTGTGCAAATTTCCTAACTCACAGGCACTGCTGGATCTTTTGCCATTCTCCAGGATTTTCTCTGTGTTTAGTTCTCTTCTCTCTTCTCAGAACTTGGGTCTAGGAAATCAGGCCACCTTGCTTTTCCAGACACCTAGTTCCATATTCTCAATTCAGAAATCCTACTGAGATCCTTGCCACACTACAACCTGGAAAATGTCTTGAAATAGTAAGCTGGGGAAATAGTAGGCTAATGGCATTATTTCACATCTCTCAGGGATCACTGTCTTCATTGTCTGATATACAGTAACTTGAAAACCATTCCTTCATATATTTTGTCCCCTTTTTGTTGGTTTGTTTTTACATGTGGTAAGTCATATCTAATTCCTGTTAGTTTTTACACAACATATTGGTCTATTCCTCCTGTAATTAATCGATGATGACTGAACCCCTGGGTGTATGCTTCTACCTGGCAATGTTATGGTGAATAAGGAACAATGTGAGTGCAACAAAAAAAGATAAGTGAATTCGCATTTGCAACAGTGAAGGGAAGTCAGAAATGGTATATATACAGTCTATAGGCATCTCAGTGGGGAGCATCCACCCTATGCTAATGAAACAAAGGTTTAAGATGGATCAAAAGAAAAGATAACATCTCTGTCAACTAAACTATTATACACCTTATTTTATACTTATGTATAGGTCTTCAAGAATTATAAAGGCATACTTTTTGTTCACAAAAATGAAGACAAAATTGAAATTAATTCTTAAATGAATTTACAAATATCTTGACATTCTGTTTCTGATTGTTCTGAATAAGATTTTGATCCAGAGTCATGAATATTTGTCATCACCCTCTGTAGCATTGAGAGTGATGACCATGAAACATGTATTAATAAAAGGTGCTGCAATATTGTATGCGAGATTTCCACCTTTCCTGTGCACACCCATTCTGCACGTTTTCATGCAGGTGATTGTACCAGCAAGTGACAATAGAAAATTTCTCGCCAAGTTCATCCACGTGCAGACAATGAAAACCCTGTCACGAATGCCACCAGACTAACAGAGTTTTTGGAAAAAATTGAAGAAAAAGAAAACACACAAACTAAAATTGGTAAACTATAATAACTAATAAGGAGTTGGAAATATTTATCAGAGGAGCTACCGTAATAGAACTGACTCTTGTGACTAAGATTTTACTTGGTCTAAGAGGGCAAAACTGCCCAAAAGGAAAGAAGAGGTGCAGACGAGGTATGAGGCAGCATGGTACATTAGGGGGTCTTAAATAGTGGTGTGTGAATGGGGAGGCTATAAAGGAGGCTGAGGTGGAAATCAGGGCTCATAGCCTGCCATGAGAACAGAAGGGACAACTGAAACACATTAATCTTCAAGTTCAAATCCTGTTCAAATTAAATGAAAGTTGAGGTTTATTGTGAAGTAGATATAGGTGAGGATATTTGAGAGATCCATTCATTTGTGTGATTGAATACAAAGGTATGGGAAGGAACCCAGTGTGTCACAGTGATTTTTTAGTAGGGTGGTGGTTTGAGAAGGAGCAGGACTCTCACGCTGCAGTGCTGATTCCCTAGGGAAGAGTATTCAGATTCAAATCCTGTTCATATTTGCAGAAATCACGGGATTGTAGGGAAGGTAGCAAGACTAGAGATGAGAGATGTGAGAGACTGAAATAGCCTTATTTGGTTTTGAATTTCAATGAAAAGAGACTCCTCTCTGTCACTGTGTCCACTACATCTGAGGGGGGTCTTCGAGGATTAACACAGAAAAGTTTCCACATTCTCTGAAATTTCATTCCAGTGGGGATTCAGAAAACTAAACTGTGGCTAGAGAGTTGTGCTTGGGAACTCCGAGGGCAGGAATCAGACCTGGAATGGGACGCACAAGAAGGCGTCTAGGAGAGCACATCTGAGGAAGTGCTCTCGTGAGGAGCAGTGAGGCAAACTGGGGGCAGGGAGGAGAGACAAAAAAGGTGTCTTTGCCACAGGCAAGGGCAGGTAAGGAGGCCAGTGCATCTGAGGGCACACTGGGCACAGTTACTTGTGAAGATGTCAAGGGCAGGAAGGGCAGAGCTTGGTGGGACCGGGCAGGTGAGAGATGGAGGAAGGTCAGGAAGTGAGGCATGTGCAGCCCACAGAGGAACACCTGCGTGTTGAGGAATTTTGAAAGTCTGGGTCTTGTTCCTTGACAGTTACCCCAGACCCATGAGGTCTGCCTGTCGGGAAGGCAATCATAACAAATGAGGATAGTCCCTGTCCCCTGAGGAGACCCCTGGATGTTACCAGGAGGGGTTCTGGGCCTGAAGAGGAGCAAGAGTGGAGGGGACAGAGCGAGTTCTCAGTTTCACGGACCGGCAGGAACTTGAGTGCCCTGTTCACCTGTCTGTCTCCACCCTCACGCCCTCCCCGCCCCACCCGAGTGCAGGCTGCTGTCCCCTAGGTCATTTTGCATGTGTAGGCGGGATGAATGCATTGGTTCTAAGGTTCGGAGCTGACCGCTCACAGCGCCATCTGGCGTCACACGAGGGACCCGAGAGCAGCCTTGACGGGAAACCGCTGACCAAGTTCGTCCACAGCCGCGCACAGGAGGGACCTGTTACAAAATGATTTATTTTACATAAAGTTGGAAAATATGTAAGGAAATTACGTAGTCATTACTATATATGATGTTCTCGTACCTTCACCATTTTCGTGTATAATTTAACAGATAACTTTTCTATTGAATTTAAAAATTTTACACTTATAATGAAAATGGAAATTTTCTTTAGAAAAGCAAAAAGAATAGTAAAACGAACACGTATATCCACGCACCTAGATTTAAAATTGCTAAATATTGCTATAGTAACTCATCTATTATACATATGTGTGAAGTAGACGATTGTGGAGTTAATAGAAACATCTCTGCCTTCATTTTCACAAGATAAAGATATTCTTCTATAACCATACACCTAGACCACTTTAAACAAAATGAAGGAGATATTTCCCTAAGCTCATGATTCCTGTTCCGTGTTAAAATTTCCCCCAAAACCTTTACAGCTGACCCCTGCCCCCAACCAGGATGTGACAGAAGATTCCTTACCGCTGTTGATGTTTCTGTCTCTAAAGTCTTTGGGAATTTAGGCAATATCTCAACACCAGTCTCCCCTTTAATTTTGTTTTAGTACATTCTCAGTGACTTTTATTCCATGGCACGCCTCCCCTTTTTCCTTCCCTGCTTTCTCGAACCTTCGGGAATTTCCACTCTTCACGCCAGCAACAGCCAGTAGCTGCCCGAGAAGCCTGCCCAAAACGCCCCCTGCGCATGCGCAGCCGACCCTCCGGACACTGTCCGGAGCTCGAGCTCCAAGGGACTCATCAGGGGCCACGGAGCTGAGGGCCTTTTTGCGGCGTCGGATGCAGAGGCGAGGCCAGCTGCTCCCTGCTCTCCCTCTGGGGCCGGCTGGAGAGTTTGTATAAAGAACAAGTTTGTTCAGAAATCATACTGCTTGCTCTGCATTACTGCTTCAGGATTTGCCTTGTGTAGTATTTGTTCTTGCTTTTTGTTTTGGCATGCAAATGTATTTAACATGTGCATACATTCTCATTTAAGTCACATAAACATCATCTACAACCAGATTCATATTTTATATTGTGCATAAACCTTTCATTACTGTTTTTTAAAAGTGCATTCATAATCATTTTTTCAGAGTCTTTTCAATTATTTTAATCTATTCAAGCATCACTCGTTACTAAATTGAATGGGAATTTGTTTAGGAAAGGCAGATGTTGTGCTTTCCCTCTTTTAGTGTTTTCCAGAAATTTCCTCTGACATACTTCTGGTGGGAAAAGAGAGGGACAGAGACTTTTCCAAGAGCAACAAAGTAAAATGTACTCAGAGACTTATGCTTTAAAGGTGCTGTGAATATGGTATTATATGGCTTAATTTGTTTTAGTTGTGAAAGATTCACAAAGACATTCATTTGTGTAAACAGAGCACGAAGATTCCCACTCTGAATGCAGAGACCAGACACTTTACCGTACTAGTATGAATTTTGTTAGACTGTTTGCATTTATCCTTACGCAAGGGCTGGAGACATTGGTTGGAGCCTGTGATTATTTCCACCTCATTTTTAAAATGTATGTGTGATGTTCCTTGTACAGATGGTGCACTGTATATATATTTATTATTTTCTTATTCTTTCTCGAGTGGATAGCAAAATTGTTTACAGTGAAATAAAAAATGCTGCTCAGAATATGTGTTCATATATCTGTTCCAGGCAAAACATGCTTTTGTAATCTGGTCATGTAGAAATGGACTTTTAATCTTTTATTTATTTCTCTTTGTCAGTTACCATAATGTTCAAAAGACTTTCATGCTTGCGACTTTTTAAGATTATCAATTTTGTTGACTTAGTCAGTTATTTGTCCACCTTTCTATGATTTAACTGATTCATCAATGTCCATTATTTCAGGCTGAACCTTTGACACCAGTATGACATAGTTTGTTTGTGAATAGGCTGCTGAGTGTCCTTGAGAGTGAAGATGGGATTCCTCAGCCTGGGCTGAACAGGGATTTCCTCACCCGAAACTGCCAAGAGACACAAAAGCAAGAAGAGGCTAGAAAAAAAATCCAAGGCTCCAACAGTGTGGAGGACATGAATGACAGCAGGGCTGTGTTGAAAGGAACACATTCTCTTTTGAAGGAAGCATCCTCACAGGGTGCATCTCTGAGACACAGTAGCATATGTCTGCTATGCAAGTAATGAAAACCTTGATCTAATGATCTAAAAACTATTGGGGGGGAACATTTGATTTCAGTTTATGAGTTGTGAGCAACCAACAGAGCAAAAGGATTGATGCTTTATGGATATTTTTTTACTACAAATTGTATGATTTCATTCAGGGGCTCTGAGGGTCAATACTCTAAATAGAGAATTTAAAGTTTAGATCTTAGTCAAAAAATTACCCTTCATCGTCACACTATTAAAGTCTGTCACCATTAACCTTAATTTTCCTGCATGTGAATAGCAACGCTGTGCCCCATGCAAACTACATAGAATGTGACATTATTATGTAGCAAAGGGAAGAGATGTTTCCCCAATTTAAAGGAAGCCAGAGAGCTATTTTTGGAAACAAAGGCAATAAGCCTTACTGGTTTTTCTTTAAAAGAGAAAAAAGATGATCATTTTATTTTGCTTTTATAAATAGAAAACTCTTCTTGAATTAGTTTGTAATGTTGTAAGTTTACCAGCTACATATAACTGGTAATATATGTGGCTGGTAAGAAATCATTAAAAGGCAGATTAGGGTCCCTATGAGAGGTTCAACCCATTTAAGCATATCATTTCCTTCATCTCTAGTGGATAGTTCTTTTATCCTTGGGCTTGTTGCAAGATGGCTGTGACATGTAGAGACCTCTTTTTTTTTTTTTTGCAGTCAGAAAGATGAAAGCGTTGAGGGCCAAGTTTGAATGACTTTTCCTGTGTCTTTACCTTCTTCTTCTGCACTGCTTCTGTAGTTCTGTGATCCACGTCTCAGTGGAACAATGATGCACATAGCAACCCTGTCTGCATGGAAGTGGCATGATTACCCCCTATTCTTCTTATCACTGGACTTGGAGGAGAGTTTGATGAGGTGACCTGAGATAGATCTTAAGGGAATCAGTATGCAGTGTCTGTCACACTTTCCTCTTCTGCATCTGGGCATTGTTCTGCGCTACCATAGGCAGAAGGCAGTGCCACATCTCACGTGTGTTTTTCATCTTTACATGAGCCTAAAATGTGGCCAGCAGTAAAAAGCTGGTAAGAGAAACGTGGGGAATTGACTGTGAGGCAATTCTACCATATATTAGATCAAAGACTGCCAGTCAGTTATTAAATATCTGATGTCATTATATGTCCCATTGCCATAACAGCAATAACCACCTCATAGAGATTTGTGGGAATTAAATATGTTAATAACAGTAGCTAGTACTCACTTATGCTCAATGAATACCTATAGTTATTTTCTGAGTGGAGATGTTTCTTAAGTTGCTCAGCAGCAGTGCAGAAAGAAAAAACCATACAGAACAAACAGTGTACCTTCTTTATGCATCTCCCAACTGGCTAAAACTTACTGCTTGATTCTGGATGTAGAGTCAAGAGGGAATTTTGAATAGTCATCTGGACAGACAGGCATGGGAATTAGGTTTGTGACTGCCCACACAGAAAACTGGTGTGCCAAGGTGTGGTTGTGGAGTTACCACCAGGAGACAGAACCTGTGCTAAGACCTAGTTCCCACACTCAGCAACCCTGCAGTGAGAACATTCACAGAGAGTTCCTAGGAACATACCTGGCAATACAGATACCAGTATATATTAACCATAGGATTAATAGCCCAATGGATTATCACCTCTGAATTTCGAAATATCATATCAGGATTCTCATTACTATTTTACAGGTCAGAAATTGGAGGTACAGCCAGGTTAAGAAACTTGCCCAAAGACACACAGAAAATGACAAGATTGAGAAATCATCCCAGGCAGCCGTACTTCACAAGTCTTATTCTTCAGTATGAAAACCCACTGACAAGAGCATGTAAGTGGAAAAAAAAAAGAAAAATAATCTGGAATTTTAAATGGTTTTTATCTGCCTCTCTTTCTCTAAGGCTCTTGGTTTCATTTTCCTGTCCTTCAGCAGCACATTCTTTGAATACCACAATGAAAACTGCCCTGATATCTTACCTTTGGCCTGGTGACAATAGAGCTCTCAAAATAACCTCTATACAGAAGGTGGCCTCAAGCTGTGATCCATAATAACAAGAGGCAGCCTGCAAAGTCAAATAACCTACTATATGGTATTCATTGAAATGCCAATTTTTTTTTGTGTGTGTGGTACGCGGGCCTCTCACTGTTGTGGCCTCTCCCTTTGTGGAGCACAGTCTCTGGATGCGCAGGCTCAGCGGCCATGGCTCACGGGCCCAGCCGCTCCGCGGCATGTGGGATCTTCCCAGACCAGGGCATGAGTCCATGTCCCCTGCATCGGCAGGCGGACTCCCAGCCACTCCACCACCAGGAAAGCCCTGAAATGCCAAGATTTTAAAAGTAAAATATGAGATCCAAGTATCCCTCCCATCAAAAAATACAAAGCAGTGGTAAAGAGATTTTAATCAATAATATACTATTGCAATATGGAAGGGGATACACTGTAAACTGAACTCAACTTCTATTTGTGCAGAGGTGAATAGGCATTGTAAAGAGAGAATGAGGGGAAAGGGAGGGTGGTGAGTAGGGACTCAGTAGAATTGGGATGGGAAAATCAAAGGGTTGGTTCCTGTAAATCTGATTAGGCCAGCTGTGTCTGCTAGCTGACAGTTATAGAAGCTGAGATGTTATCCTCTCACAGAGACTTGGAGATGGAGGCCCTATCCTTCCTAATTTCATTTCAAAGGAATGGCTTTCAGTCCTTAAGAAAGACTCCGCTGAGTTAAAATAGATACATATACATCTCAAGGGGACAGAGAAAGGATTCAAAATTGTAAGCTCATTTTATTAAGTACTCTAAGAAAAAGGGATCAGGTGTTGGCTAGAACGTACAGTAAATTTTTTGGCAGCCTTGAATCATCCTAGGGATTCAGCTATTAGAAACTATGACAATATTTGTTTAAGTCTTTTAATATAGGGGGGTAGAAAATGGAAAATATCATTTGTACTTAAACTCTGTAGTTTTCATAGGCCAAGATGAGGTCTAGTTGAGAAGGCTCAGAGGAACCTGGCTAAAGTTTGGTCAAAGAACTTTTGTCAGTATAAAAGATAACATTACATTCTAGAATTCATATGGAATCTCAACAGACCCTAAATCGTCAAAATTATCTCAAAAAAGGACAAATTTGAAAGTCTTATACTTCCTGATTTCAAAACTTATTCTAAATCTACAGTACTTAAAATAGTGTGGTACTAGCATAAAGACAGCTGTATGGACCAATGGAATAGAATAGAGTGCTCAGAAATAAACCCTTGCATATATGGTCAAATGATTTTTGACAAGCGTTCCAAAATCATTTCTAATGGGGGAAAGGCAGCCTTTTCAAAAAACTGGTGTTACAGTAGAAACTAACACAACATTGTAAAGCAACTATACTCCAATAAAAATTAATAAAAAAATAAAAAATACAAAAAAAAAGTTGTTGGAAAAACTGGTTATCCACATGCAAAAGTACAAAGTTGGACCCTGATATTATGCCATATACAAAAACAATTCCAAATGGATCGAAGACCTAAATGTAAGGTCTAAAACTATAAAACTCCTTGAAGAAAATGTAGGGGGAAAGCTTAATGATGTTTGATTTGGCAGTTAGTTATTGGATATGACCCCCTGAAGCACAGGCAACAAAAATAAAAATAGATAAATTGGAGTACACCAAAATTTAAAACTCTGTGCATTAATGAACACAACTGAGAGACTGAAAAGGAGACTTATGGAATGGGATCAAATATGTGCAAATTATATCTGATAAGGCATTAATCCAGAATACAAAGAACTCCTGCAATTCAACAACAACAAAACAAACAACCTAGTTAAGAAATGTGCAAATGACTTGAATGAACATTTATCCCAAGAAGATATGCAAATGGCCAACAAGTACATGAAAAGATGTGCAACATCAGTAATCATTAGGGAAATGCAAATCAAAACACAGTGAGATACCACCTCATACCTATTAGAAAGGCTACTATAAACAAACAAACAAACAGAAATTGACAAGTGTTGGTGAGATGTGGAGAAATGAGAATCCTTGTGCACTGTTAGTGGGAACATAAAATGGTGCAGCTGCTATGAAAATAAAATAGGCATTTCCTCAAAAATTAAATATAGAATTATCATAATATTGCCACCTATTGAGAAAGATCGATAGATAGATGATAGATAAGTCTCAGCTACTAAGAGTCTAGTTTCAGTAGTCAAACTTGGTGGAGCAAGCGGGCAGTTAGGTGAAAAAAAAAACACATAGAACATTGCAGACTCTTGTTACAGATGACTAACAAGAAAAACTCAAAATGTAACAAAAACAAAAGCAGATATAATGGGGATGATTCCTGATTATTGACTCCACCATGATGTTAGGTGGTCACAGAGCAGCTTCTTGAAAATTTATTTCCATATATCCTGTTATCAGTAGATGCCAGTTGGACTCTGAGCACCATGTTCATGAGTTTTGTACTTGTAGCACCTGGAAAACAAGAACTAGAATGTAGGGACTTCCCTGGTGGTTCAGTGGTTAAGACTTCACCTTCCATTGCAGAGAGTGGGGATTTGATCCTTGGTCGGGCAGCTAAGATCTGGCATGATTTGTGTCCAAAAATCCAAGACATAAAACAGAAGCAATATTGTAACAAATTCAATAAAGACTTTAAAAATGGTCCACATCAAAACAATAAAAAAATAAATTTAAAAAAAACTAGAATATAAGCCCTTTGGAGACATTGAATTCTACTTGACCTTTTACTTATATATCCGCAGAGCCTAGGTTATTTCCTCTGATCTCACTGGTGAAAATACCTAGATGTTAAATTAACACATAGATGAAATACATTGATTTGAGTATGAAGAATAGAGCTTATAGCTCAGACAGAAAATCCATCATTAATAACTACAATTTTCATTTTCATCTGTTGCCACATATGCAGTGAGAAAATAGGTTATTTATATTGAAAGCATCAATTAAAATTCTGTTTCAGTTTCTGTGTAAAAATCACAAGTAACACATACAAGTATGCTATTCTTCTTCTTATATATGAATACATTAATTTAGGCTTTCCAAAATAGCATTACTGTTTCCAGTATTTTCATGTTTCACTCAAACCTTTAATAAAATGAGTAATAAAAATTTTAAATTATCTTATTTTCATAGAAGCAAAATGGAGCTTGTTATTTTAAATGTTTTACTTACTTACAAGTTGAATATTTATCCTGTTACTGTTGTTTCTGGCCTTCCTGAGGCTAAGTTGCCCTCCACTAGAATTTGTCTCCGTAGGAGCATTCTGATGTACTTAGGAATTACCAAAGATTTAAATCACAGCCCATCAGAGTTGTCTATTCTTCGTTTCTCCATCACATATTTGTGTCATACCTATAATGACTGTTTATACTCTTCCTGCCTATTTTCCTATCATTGACTCTTTTAAAATGAAGACTATTAAATGGGGGCAGAACCACTGAGAAAGATTTACAATTAAAAAGTTATAATGGGGAAGAGAAAAGCAGAACCTAAGCTCAGATAATTTTATTAATCCAAGGGAGAAGTATTTAAGAACGACTTGAGTTGTCAGGGGGCAAGTTTCTTAAGTGAGATGTTGACTAAGTTAATTGTTAGAGTGTTATATTAGTTTGCTAAGGATGTCATAACAAAATGCCATAGATCGGGTGGCTAAACAGCAGAAATTTATTTTCTCACAGTTCTGGAGGCTAGAAGGCCAGGATCAAGGTGTTGGGAGGTTTGGTTTCTTCTGAGGTCTCTCCTTTGACTTGCATTCTTGCTGTGTCCTCACATGGTCTTTTTCCTTTGTGTGTTTGCATGTCCTCTTTCCACTTTGTGTTAGCATCCCTGATGTCTCTTTGTGTGTACAAATTTTCTTTACTTATAAGGACCAGTAAAATTGGATTACGGTATACCCTAGTGGTCTTATTTTAACATAATCACATCTTTAAAGGCCTTCTCCCCAAGCACATTCACATTCTGAGGTGCGGGGGTTAGATCTTCAACATATGATTTTGGGGGAGACACAGTTCAGTCTATAACAAGTACAAATACAGATTTTAAGTTTACAGAAATAAGGGAATGACTACCCAGAGGTAAAGATGTTCAAAGGTAACAAGGCAAGAAGAGTGACCTGTTCATAGAACTGTCAGTGGGCATTGGGACAAGAGATAAGTCTGATCTTGCAGGCAGGACTCTTACAATTTCATCTCTATGCAGGAGATGTAAATTGAAAAATATACTATGAAAAATGGATAATTGTATTTTAACATTTGAGGGGGGATACAATTTTAACGAAGGAAAGATTGAAACTAAGGAGATTGATGCAATAACCCACTTATTTTTAAGTTGGGTTTATTAAGTTGAAATCCATCCTTTTCCAGTAGACAGTTAAATGTATTTCAAAAATTACATATAGCTGTGCAACCACCAGCATAATTAAGGTTATAATTAGGAATATTTTTCATCACCCACCCCTCAAATTTCTGTTGTGCCCCTTGGTAGTAATCCTACACCCAGCCTTGGAAATTATTAATCATATCTATCTGGATTGTTTAGCCTTTTCCAGGTCATATAAATGAAATTATTCTGTATGCAGTCTTTTCTCTGTCTAGTTTTTCCCCACTTAGAATAATGCTTTTGAGAGTCATTCGTATTTTGCTTGTGTCAGTAATTTGTTCCTTTTAAATTCTGAATCATACTTTTTTGAATAAATGTACTAGAATTTGTTCATCTTTTTAGCACTTGATGGATATTTGGGTTGTTTCCAGGTTTGGGCTATTATAAATACAGTTTCTACAAGCACTTAGATATAGCATTTTTGTGGACATATAGCTTCATTTTTCTTGGGAAAATACCTAATTTCAAGGTTGCTGGATCATATAATAAATGTATGGTTTGCTTCACGAGAAACTGCCAAAGTGTTTTCCAAAGTGGCTATACCATTTCACATTTTCAAAGCAAACTATGAGAATTCCCATTGCTCCACAGCTTCCCTAGCATTTTTTATTGGAAGTATATTTTTAACTTTTTAAAAATTATTCCAGTAGATGTGTAGTGGTATCTCATGGTGGTTCCAGTTCACATCTTTCTAATGACAATGGTATTGAGCATATTTCATGGGCTTACCTGCCAACTCTTCTTTGGTTAGGTATCACTTTTCATACTTTAAAAATTGTTTCTTGTTTTATTATTATTAAAATTATATATATATATATAATTCTTGATATAAGATTTGTTTCAGTTTATGTATTGAAAATATTTTCTCTAAGTCTATGGCATCTCATCATTTTCATAACAGTGTCTTTCAAAGAGCAAAATTTATTTTTAATATTGGTTAAGAACAATTTATCCAGTTTTCCCTTTTGTGGTTTATAATATTTATTTTCTATATATGAAATCTTTGCTTATCCCAAATTCACAAAGATTACTTGGTATGTTTTCTTTAGAGGTTTTATATGTTAAATTTTATATTTATATCTATGATAAATTCTGAGTTAATTTTTGTACATAGTGCAAAACAAGGACGGACTGTTTGGGTTTTGTTGTTGTTGTTGTTGGTGGTGGTGGTGATGGTGGTGGTGGTGGTATATGGCTGCCCAATTGTCCTAGTCTCATTTGTGGCAAATACTATCCTTTCTCCACTGAATTCCCTTAGCACATTAGTCTAAAATCCACTGACCATATATGTGTGGGTTTATTTCTGAATGCTATGTTGTTCCATTTATCTAAATGTCTATCTTTACACCAATACAACACTATCTTGGTTAATGTTGCTTTATATTAAAGCTTTGAAATAAGTTGTGAGAGTCTTCCAACGTTGCTCCTCATCTTCTGATTTGGATGACTATTCTAAGTCCTTTATCTTCCTACATAAATTTTAGAATCCTCTTGTCAACTTCTGCAAAAATTCATAATGGGATGTTGATTGGAGACTGTGCTAAAAGTTTTAGATAAATTTCTGAGAATTGAAATGTTAAAAATATTGAGGCTTCCAGTCCATAGAATTGGTGTATCTCTACATCTATTTAAATATTATTTAATTAACCTCATCAGTATTCTGTAATATTCAGAGTACAAATTTTGCACGTATTTTGCCAGACATTTCTCTTTAGTATACCATGTTTTGGATGCTATTGTAAAATATATCTAACTTCAATATCCGGTTATATCTTATTGGTATATAGGAAACTGATCTTGATCCATTCATTTTTGAAAACTAAGAAAATTGAGAAGCAACCACGTGATGTGTACTTTGCTATTTGTGAGGAATGGACAAATGAACAACAAAGATAAAGTTTCTTCTTTATCTGAGACATCAGTCAAGCAGAGATTTGAATAGGCAATGTACATAGCGGGGAATGTGCATTTTTCTGTTGCAATCCACAAGATGTTTTAGCATGCAACTTGAATTTAAATCATCATTGAAGATTTCCTAGAGGAAACAAGTTATGATTGAATACATAAGGAATAAGTAGCAGAAAACCTTGTAAATTAGAGCTAGGGAAGACAGAAAAGGGATTGTATTCTGGTAGAAACGAGGGCATTTCTAGAAGTCAAGATTTGAGATACCTTATGGAAAGTAGCAATTTCAGTACAATTGAGAAACTCTGGAATAATATGCCTGGGCTAGATATTTGAGGGATTTTATTCCGTGTTAATATGTTCTGATTTTGTAGTTTTTCGTGTTTCATCAGGCTACTCTGGGTCTGCTTACCAGGAATGCAGCTGGTTTAAATGTAAAATGAGAATTTGGGAGTCCTTTAACTTTGAAGAAAAAATATGGGTTTTAGACTCAGACTCTGTAATAGGCAAGGGAAAAGTATGGGGTAGGAAAAATGAGAGAGAGCCTAAGGTCCAAGAAAAATGGGCACAGAAAAAGTTAGTATTTTCAGGGTACAACCTTCTTCCAAATGAGTTAAAGACTTCCACACGAAAGACGCAGAGTCAGGTCAGGACCGCTTCTCTGGAGGCAACTCAGCTCCAAACACAAGTTACTTTCAAGCCTTAAACTCGCCTTCTCATATTTCAGGAGTACGAGCTACCCTGTTTGGCGGGAATCAGGGACCCCTGGGCTCACAGCGCCATCTAGCATCAACAAAAATGGGAGGCCAATGGCAAGCTGAATGAAAAGATAAAAAAAAAAAAAAAAAAAAGAGGATACAGGAACCAGAAATGCCTGTGTTCCTTTGAGCAGTATTTTTAAAATATATATATTTCAAAAGTGTAACATAATGTATAATTTCGGGGTGGGAAGGTGATTCATAATTATTCCCGGTAAAGAAATAGGGAAGCCTGGCCAATATCCTCATCACCTCTTCTACGTGTAACCTATGGGATAAAGGTTGGTGTGAATCCTATTAGACTGATTTCATTTACAAACATGTTTGTACAGGGACTTGTTGCCGTGGACACATATATAGTTCATATTTGGTTATAAAACCAATTCAGTTGACGTTGCATTGCGTCACGATCATGCCTGCGGAACTGTGTATGTGTGTGTTTACAAACACATCCTTTTCCGGTTCAGTTTTCATAGTTCATGAGTGTAATTTTCATAGGCTAAATGCTTAATAGGTCATTATTCTTTAAAACGTTTCCCAATCTCATAGACAGGCCTGACGTATTTATTCGAGGCCCCCGGCAGAGCCGCACACTTGTTTCCCCGCCGGTCCGACCCAAGCGGCACCGACCGCTATCCCCGCTTCCGGCCCAGAACGACAGCCAGCCGGAAATCCGCCATTGTACGGCGCCGCCGGCTCGTTCGCAGTGCTTTGTGGGCAGGTCACGTGGCTCGTCCGCTAGCGCGCGACCCAGGGAGCGGATATTTACGTGGCTGCGCGGCGTGGGCGGGTCGGAACCAGGTGCAGCGCCGCTTCCCCTCCGGGTTTCCCTTTCCGCGCTCTCCTGCGGGTCCGTCAGCTTTAAGGCGCCCTCTGGGCATTTCCCATTGGTCGTTTGCGCCGCAAAGGTGAACAAAGCGTGGGAGTAAGCTTCCCGTAAAAGTTTTCCTCTCTAGGCTTCGTATCATTATTATGGGTTTTTCTCTTTAACTTTGTATCAACCTCTTTTTCTTTTCTCCAAGAAAAGTACGTACTGTGGTGTTTCCCCAGCCAGCTCCTCCCTTTTCTTTAGTCACATAAACATTGCTTAAAAGCATACTTTTATACCCTTCCTTTTAAAATATTAACCCTTTTTGGTTTTTTTATTGTATTCATATGAAATTTTAAATATTTTTTCAATAATAGTGAACGTGATAATCCTTTTTTTAAAAAAAATAGTATACTACTTTAATAATTTCTATATTGTCTTTAAGGTTCTCTATTGTCTCACTAATGTTTTTCCTAATTTTCCAACACAATACCTTTAATATGAGAGAATATTTAAGGGCTTCAAAGCCTCAATGTTTTCCCCCAAAGTCTCAATATTAATATTATAAAATCCTTTTTAAATTATTTAAAACATTTCTGTGCAAAGTTGAAAAAAGTTTCACAACTTTTAAAATAGCTACTGGACTTTGCTTTTCTGTGTATCCTGACATTCCATTACCCTAGTTCTCACCTGATAACTGATCATTCATTTCCCAGATTGTTTTTTCGGTTGACACTGCCTCTGGTTCACCTATGTTATTCTCCCAGTTGTGACTTTTTCTTTCTTTTTTCTTAGAAGATATTCCTCAAACTCTGTAATTCAGAGGTCAGCATTTTTTTTTTTTCTGTAAAGGTCCAGATATTAAGTGTTCTAAGCTTGGAGGACCAAATGGTCTCTCTGACAGTTATTTACCTCTGTAGTTGTAGCATGAAAGCAGCCACAGACCAACATTTATGAATAAGCATGGTTGTATTCCAGCAAAGATTTACTTACAAATGTATGATTTGACCAAGGAACCTAATTTCTGACCTTACAGCTTAATTAGCACCTTGCTCATGGTAAACAACACTGTAGTTTATACAACCTTAGAAGTTATGTATATTTTATTTTTGTTGTTAATTATTTTGATTCGCCATTTTGTGATTTATGATGGAATGTTTAAGTGATATTAGAGACGATTAGGGAAAGGGAGGGAATCCTAACATAATGACCCTATGGTCTGCTATATTTTATTAGTTGATTATATTATTGTTCTATAATCTTTATTGGTTTTTGCTGTGTTGACTATCCTATAGATTTTTTGAAAGAGAAATACGCTGATGGTAATGTTAGAGAAAACTGTTGACAATTATATTGTTTGTTTTGAAAGAGGAATATGTGCTAATGGTAATGTAAAAGAAAACATATTCAGTGATGCTTGTTAAAGATGGTAAGACAGTTTCATTATGATAAGTATAGGGGCCACTGCAATGGGATTTTACAGTAGGAGAGAGAAGTTAGGCTCAACTCTGAAATTATCATAGGCAAGTGGGAATTTATAGCCAAAAAGTAGAGTGGGAGATCAATGGATAAAAAATTACTAAGGGGAAGTATTAGGGATAAGAGGGGTTCTGGCTAAATCAACCTAACTAACAGGATTCTTTCTGAAGATAAGCCAGGCTCATTAGGCACAAACTAGGGGATGGTTAACCTGATTAGACATTGAAGATGATTGGATATCCAGGGTGAGGGGTTCTGGCTAAAATAACTTAGCAGGCATCTTGCTAAAACTAGATTTTATGAGCAAGTGCACAAATGGGCCTAGGAAAAGATTCAGGAGTCTGTGTTTGGGCAAACAAAGGATCTTTGTCAGTAGCAAAAAATAAAGTGTAAAGGAAGAAAATGTAATTTTTTTTTTACAATTAAGGAAATTCCACCTTGTACCCCTGATTCCAGAAATTGATCATTGCAGTGCACTACCACTATTGAGACTTCAGTGTCCTTTTTAAAACATATGTTTATAAAATACATTAAAGTGTATCACTATGTTTCTTTGTATGTGTTTAAATATATTATACACAATATATAAGGATAATATTATTTTAAGCTAATACCTATTCAGAGGTGCTTTTGTGTCAGGCACTGTTCTGAAATTAATGCCCAGAAAATATAGGTGGAGTTTGTTCCATCAATTTAACCTTTGTATAGATGAGAAAACAAAGGTAGAATATATTTTCAATTTAAAAGCAGCAATTATTGGGGGAGTGAGAATACCAAACCATCCTTCTGTCTGCAGACACCATGTTATTCACCCTTGACTGGGGTGAACACTGTCACATATTTCTGTTGACTTATGGCCTAAGAACTAAAACTTGTTTTTGAGGTTAAAATTTTATTGGAACAGCTATGCCCATTAATTTAATTGTTTATGGCTGCCTTCATGCTTCAATGGCAAACTTCAGTTATTTTTGAGAGAAACAGTATAGCCCATGAAGACAAAAATATTTACTGTCTGGCCTTTACATTACCCAGAGTTCAGCCCTGAGCTGGGCAGTTCAGTTATTTGGTATGCTAATTAGGATGAGACCCACACTAGAGCAGTTAGAGGGGGCCACTGAGCCTGTGAATTCTTAAAGGACTTCAGGGAGTCCTCTTCTCAAGCTCCTCCCTCTCCACAAACTTCCAGTACTATTTGCTTCCTGTTGACTCCCTTTTCAGTCCTCTGGCCATGATTTTGACCATGTTTGAGGTGAAGTGGTCAGAGGCCAGAGAGAGAGAAAATAAATATAGTGATGGTTGGCTCCACAATCTTGGAACTGCAGCTCTTCCCAAGGAGAGGAAAGTCCCCCTAATCTTAGTTTTCGTTCTTATGAGCTCCCTTAGCTGCCACTGTCACCATGACAACAGGGCAGCCTCAGGGTTTGGGAAGGAGTGATTGGAGAAGAAAAGAGGAAGGGGAGACTCTCTGAGTATCAGGAGTTCCCTTTTCAATCCTCAGACTAGAACTAGAGAGCTTCTCCTGCATCTCTCTATCTGCACTGCAGTGCTCAGTTCTAGGTTTCTAAATGTGTTAAGTTCACGCCAGGAGATAACACAAAAGGGAAAAAAAAAAGAAAACTCATCATCAATTTAGAAATACTTCACAATACAGTGTTCTTCCTTGATTCCCCATTACTATTTACTTTCAGAGTCTTCAAAGAGCTGTTCCATACCGTTTACTAAATTTTTATAGCCACATTCAGTGGTAGAGACAGGGTGGAGTGTGTTTACCCCATCTACCTGTGAAAGCAACCCTGAAGGCGACTTGTTCCACATTTTTAATTTTGGCCAAAAGAACATTTAACTTACGTTTACAGATTCATACTTCTCATAAAACATTATGTGAAACACAAGTTCTTCATTTTAGTATTTATGCCTTTCAATTCTGTTTAAATCTATTTGTATTCTTAGCGAATTTTCAAATAGTTATCAATTAAATAATGTTGAGTATCACTTTTTAGTTAGAGTGCCACTTTTAATATGAAATACAGATTTTAGTAAGTGTTTCCTGTTTTAGGATTTCTATAATTTTCCACTGCAGTACACCTAGTGGGTATCAAGATGGGCAGGGAACCTTGCTCTGAGTCTCATGTTATGTTTTACATTTCCATGAATTTTACATGATATGGCTTTCTTTAATCTAAATTTAAAATGTGTTGTTTGATCCAGTAAAATTTTGAAATAAATATAATGGATGTGTTTATACCAGTTGTAAAACAGACCCTTTGCACTGCAAGGTCAGTTTTCATGGAGCCAAATTTAAAATTCAGAACTTCCTGAGCATATATTTGTGCCTATAGTGTGGGCTATGTCCACACTAGTCAGTTGATTGGCAAAGTGTAACATCTTTTCATTGAGCCCCTTATATGTGCTCCTTGCCCTTTTTTTCCTTCTCTTCCCCCAGACTGACAGTGACAATTAGATGTTCTATTCCTCCACATGCCTTTGGAGTTGTTCCTACCCCAGCGTCCTGGCACTGTTGTCACTGATCAAGCTAGTAGTCTCACTAAGGTACTCTTGAAGCCTATTCATCAATACCCTATAAATTTGACTATTATTGTGATTACTACATGGTCTTCAAAAATGTAATTTTTCTTCTCTCTAATCAGTTCTCCAAATCACAGAGGACATAATATATGTTTTCTTTCATTGTTTTTGGAAGTTAGCTGGAATTCCTTGAATTTTTATAAATGTGTAGGAAAAGTGTAGAAAAGAAGGAACAAGCAGAATATAATCAAAAAGACATAGAATACCAGGAATCAAATTTAGAAATATTTTCTGATTTACTTCTATAATACTTAAAATTTTAACAACTTACTCATAGATGCACAAATACATATTTTGTTTCATTGATTTTCATTTCATGTTATGAATTGTAGAAGTCTCAAGTGTAGACAGTGAAAATCTGCATATATCCCAATTCTCTTCAGATTTCACTTTTCCGTGGTGACCACTATCAAAATTGTGGTGTGTTTCTTTTATAAAAATGTACTCTGCTTTAAAAAAATATGTGGAGTCTTTGTCTGAGGGTATAACTATGCATGGGCATGTGTGTGTGCGCACATGTACGCACGTGTATATTTTTATGTAAACACACATGTGATCATTAATAATGGTACAGACAATGATTGTAGCCAGAACTCTGATGCAGTAGTGTATGTCGAACTCTACTTTTAAGGCTTTTCTTTAATTTACATCATGTACTATTATTTTACCCATTAAACAAGTGAGGTCATTAAGCATATACTTCTTAGAATAACTGGTGCAGGCTCATAAAGACCTTAAGAGGTATAGTCAGAACACTGAAACCCATCTTTCTAAATGCAGAGACAATGCTCTGCATCATGGTGATGGATAAACTCCTTAAATCTGCACAGTTTTCTCAGACCCATTAGCATGATGGGTCTATAGTGTGTATTTGTTGTAGTTCACAAAGCTGTCCTCCTGTCTCACTCTCTCTCCTTCATGGAAAAGCCTAGAAACAGGTACCTATTCAGAACACAGCTTCATGAACCTGAGGACCCAAGAGATATGGTGGAGGGAAGACCTTTAGGTCTGTTGTTTGTTATTTATCTGAGTGTTTTATCCTGGTGTACTGCATGGTTATTAAACATGATATAGAGAACAGGGTTTAGACAGAGGGTCTTCTCCACATCTGCAACCCAGAGTCCTTGCTTCCAGGGAAGACCCGGATTTCCTAGGATTCACCCAGTATGTATTCCCTCTCCTGGATTCTGGATATTGCACAAAGTTAGTCAATTCAAGTGATACTTTGTAATTGTCTTGCCCTCATGCTAAAACAAAACAAAACAAAATACCATAAACCTCTGAAATTCACAAATATCTGAGCCCTGAAATGTTTCATCAACGGTATAGAAGGTCTGCTTTAGGTAAATGTTAGAGAGACAGTGTTTAATTTCTTCTTCATGTTAATGAAGCAAACTTCAGGCTACATAAATATTGGTTATTTTTCCCTGACCTCTTATTTTTCTATCTAGAGTGATGAGTGGGCTAAGAATAAAAAAAGCCACACACACAGAGGACAATATACATTATTGTTCATCAGACTACTAGTTATCACTAAACACTTAATTTTGGATGTTCATTATAGGCAAGGAAATTGGGATTTCCTCAACACTCCTTGACCACCCACACAAAGGCACACATACCTAAGCTAACAAGGGATCACATATGTTGGTGAATTGCAAAGAAGTTGTATGTCATATTTATGGACTTGTGAGTAGAATAAGCAAAGAGATTGGGATAAATCAATAGGCAGGACTGCTTAAAGCAGGGTGCTACTACAGAACTTTAATCTGCAAAAAGACCAAATCATGTTTTGTATACTTGTGTCTCTGATTTGAATAAGGAAAGGAAGGTTGATGCAGCAATTCACTTGCTTTTGCAAACTGAAATATTGAGCCACCCACATGGTATCTGTTCTTCTCTGTGTGGAGGATACACAGATGTTCTGAGCAGAAGAAGATCCTGCTGCCTCAGATACAGCAGTCAAGAAGTGATTTCCGTTGCCTTGAAAAGGATGTAGTATAAAAAGTCATGGTAAAGTATATTGTTATGCACTGAATGGTTGTTTCCGCCCCCCAAAACATACATTGAAGCCCTATCCCCCAATGCAATGGTACTTGGAGGTGGGACATTTGGGAGGTAACTAGGTTTAGATTAGGTCTTGAGGATGAGACCTTCATGATGGAACTATATATATTTGGGGGTGTATAAATATATGCATATATATGCATATGTACCTATATACATATACATATATATTCCTTCAAGTTTTATCCATTTTGTTGCAAGTGGCAGGATTTCCTTCTTTCTCATGACTGTATAGATATACACCACAGATATATTGTACATATATATTGTACAATTGTAATAACATTAATCACTGCTAGTATTTGTCAAGAACTTTGTGTATTCCAGATACTGATTATAACTGTCTTTCATTATTTAATATTCATGGTAAATCTATGCATTACATAGTATACAATGTGTACAAATAGGAAAGGAAGGGTTGGGTGCAAATTCCCAGAAACAAGAGTGCTAAGGTCATGACACAAAGCCCAACCTTCCTCACCACTGTGCTGGGATATACATTCCATGAGGTTCTGTAGCCCCTAATTGTTGTAGACAACTTTTGGATGCTTTTAAATTTTGTTCTCTTAAATGTTTCCATAAATTTCATTTTATCGGTGGACAATGACTTTTCAGTTTACTATTTTTTTCCTTGATATTTCAATATGTATGTTTTTGTTTGTTTATTGTTGTTATTGTATTTTGCTGTAAAAAACAATGTTGAAATAAACAACCCTAGACATATAACTAAATCCATGTATATATTTTTGTAGAGGATATTAATAGGGTCAGAAGATGTTCTTTTAAAATATTACTAGATACTGCCAAATTGCTTTTTAAATCTTCTAATAGCATAATATGGCATAATTATCTTTGACTCATTTTACTAGATAGACTCAGAAACATTTTCATAATTATAAAACATGTATTACCTGATTTATAACTTTTGAATAATTTGACCGTTTTGCTTTTATTAGCTATTTTTTTACTCTCTGTTTTTCTTACCTGAGCCTCTTTCACCTGTCTGCAGCATTGGGTCAGTTCCCCACTTCAGCCACAGGGAGACAAGTAACCAGAGGAGAGAGCAGAGGCTGAGGAGAGGAGACAATGATGGGGAAATGCTTTGGGGATACTTCTTGTGGATTATTGCTTTAAGAGTGTTGCCCAGGTATTGCATGGTTATGCTTTAAGTATCAAGGTATAAATAATACCTTACTACAGTTGCAAACAGAAGCAGTGAGTTTATTTTTCATATGCATGGTAAAATCCCAGAGCAAGCAGGTCAAAACTCTCAGGAAGCTTAAGAATGTCTCATAGACTCTGCATCCATCTGATTTCCATTTCTCCCTTCTCGGTGGCTAGCGTTTATCCTCTTCCTCCAATTCTGGAGGGTGCTTTGATGAAGGGAATGGGGATTCCAGTCAAATGCACACATGGGTGTCAGTCATGTGGGGCAAATTATCAAGGTAAGAATTGTCCCTGCCCCACTCTCATTCCTGAAAGTTGAATTGTGGCTTCCATAAAGGGGTTTAGTGTTTTCTTCAAGAGAGAGCCAGTGGTGTTCAGTCAAAGCCATGGCACACATTAACTGTACCCTGACACCGTTTATAAGAACAGCTTTGAACAGATTGGATACCTAAAAGGAGCTCAGTGAATGTTAGCAATAATTTTAGTTATTTCTCACATGCATTTATTGTTTTCAATCTCAAAATATCCCTACAGTACAGTTATTTTCTACATGTTAGAGATGATTAAACTGAGACTACATGTGGCCACATCTCTTTCTGGGGACCCTGCCCTAACATGCAGGACAGAAATATGAAGTGGGGCAATCAAACCATCAAACCGACTTTTTTTTTTTTTTCTTGCGGTACGCAGGCCTCTCACTGTGGTGGCCTCTCCCGTTGCGGAGCACAGGCTCCTGATGCTCAGGCTCAGCGGCCATGGCTCACAGGCCTAGCCACTCCGCCTCATGAGGGATCTTCCCGGACTGGGGCACGAACCCACTGCGCCACCAGGGAAGCCCCCAAACCCACTTTTAAGCATTAAGTATCATTGCCATCCCAAAGCACTTGAGATGGCTACTGGCCCTTTAAAAGTCTTTTCTCTGGTTTCCTTTGATCCCTGGATGATATTCCCATCCTACAGCAATGCATTCCATGGGCACATACTGAGGTTTTATGTTAACTCTAACTTTGGCTCTGACCCTGAGGGTCAGTCCACATACTATAATAGGTCCTGTAGTTAGGGCTTGCATTGAACTATAGGGAAGAATGTCCTTTGGTACACTTTAAATACAGAGAAGAATGTCCCATATGGTGCTTACTGGGAGGCCAGAATCCTCTAAGAAAAAAACGAGACTTCAGCTTATCGAGGACAAAAAGTCAAGACGTTGGCAGCAAAAACAGTGTTGCCACCCTGACCTTGAATCGAGGAAATTTGTACCTCATAAAGGCCATGCTCCATTCCATTGGGAGGAGGAATGGTCTAGGTAGGTTTAAATGGCCCACAGAACTCTGGGTGCATCCTTAGTAAAATTAGAAGAGGACAAACAGAAGTAATTACAGAAACTCCTGCAGGTCTGCTTAGAGTCCTGTTTGGTGACAGGAAGCACAGAGGATGTGTCTGAAACTTGGTGCCTGACTTTGGCTGACTGTGGATTTAAGAGGCACAGGAGGGCTTCCCTGGTGGCGCAGTGGTTGAGAGTCTGCCTGCCGATGCAGGGGACACGGGTTCGTGCCCCGGTCTGGGAGGATCCCACATGCCACGGAGTGGCTGGACCTGTGAGCCATGGCCGCTGAGCCTGCTTGTCCGGAGCCTGTGCTCTGCAACGGGAGAGGCCACAACAGTGAGAGGCCCGTGTACTGCAAAAAAAAAAAAAAAAAAAGAGGCACAGGAGCATCTCTTTCAAACTTACTTCCAAACTGTTTGGGGAGGGGGTAAAATTAATCTTAATTTTTAATTGAGATATAATTGAAATATCACATTGCATAAGCTTAAGGTGTACAACTGTTGATTTAATATATTTATAGACTGCAGTATGATTATAATCATAGTTTTAGTTAACACCTTCATCACATCACATAATTATCATTTCTTCTTCGTTGTGAGAACATTTAAGATCTAGTTTTGTAGCAACTTTTAAGTATACGATACAGTATTGTTAATCACTGTGTTGCATATTATATCCTCAGAACTTATTCATCTTCTTACTGTAAGTTTATGTCCTTTGACCAACATCTCCCTATTCCCCCCACCACCCAGCACCTGGGAAGCACTATTCTACTCTCTGTTTCTATGAGTTCTGGCTTTTTTTCAGATTCCACATACAAGTGGTATCATCAGTATTTGTCATTCTCTGTCTGACTTATCTCTGAGTGGACACCTTTTTAGACAGAAACACCAAGAGTAGAGGATTTACACAGCTATGCACAAGTACCTGGAAAAACAGTAGACACTGAATATGTATTAGAACAGAGTCGACTACAGGTAATTCTTTTTTGCTCACAACTTTGTCCCTATGTCCTACAACAGAGTCTGGAACTATTTTAAAATATACATATATACATATGCATATATATGCATATATATAATGATTTTGGAACAATTGTGTTTTTTTTGTTTTTTGGGGTTTTTTTTTTTGCAGTATGCAGGCCTCTCACTGTTGTGGCCTCTCCCATTGTGGAACACAGGCTCCGGACACGCAGGCTCAGTGGCCATGGCTCACAGGCCTAGCCGCTCTGCGGCATGTGGTATCTTCCCGGACCGGGGCATGAACCCGTGTCCCCTGCATCCTCAGGCAGACTCTCAACCACTGCGCCACCAGGGAATCCCAAAACAATTGTTTTAATGTGGGTAGAGCTGATGTGGTAGCTCAGATTCAACAATCTATGAATTCAAGATTTATATCACCTTTATCACCAAGTTTGTGGCACAAGGATGGGCTTTTGGTGTTTGAAGCATTACGAGAATAATTATCTATTTCACTCCTTCATAAAAGACTAAAAGATTATAATCATTTTCCTACTTTATGTAATTTTCTTAATATGAATTATTGAAATTTATGAAATTTTGTTATCACCAGGAATGATAATGTGTTCCTGCTTCACCTGATCTAGTCAAAATTGGTATTGATACATTAAACAGTTTTTCCTGGGATTCTAATTTAACATTTTCCAGTACTTAGAAATTTTAGGAGCCATTACCCTTTGTTATTTTACTTCATGGAGTGCTTAAGTGTCCATGTTCTTTCCATTGCGTTGAGTACTCAGGAGCACAGTCACCCACAACATTCTAACGTATTCCAAAATTTCACGTAGAAGCTCCTTAGAATTTTCCATCTTTTTAAAATTAATTTCCCTCAAATTTTCTGATTCTTCTGCAAACCTTGACTGAAAGATTTCTGTACACCAAACTTTAGGTTTGTTATTGATAGTATTTAGGTAAAAAATAATTCAAATAAAATCCACAAAATAAGACAGACAAGAAGCCTGGCAGTTGTAATACAAAGAGGGATGCCAAAGTTAGAATTTTCACTGTTTCCCTTTGAGTGCAAAAGGATGAGACTTAGCATATGTCATCAAATCAAAGAATCATCAATTTAAGATGCAGCTTAATGAAGGAAAAGTGCCCAATTGCATTATAGCTTAATGCTTATAATCCTTAGCTTGTACTTGTTGAAAGAATCCTTTGCAAATTATACAGAAATGAGTCCTATATACTTATCTATATATAAGATATATAAATATCCTATTATACTTATTTATATATACAAAAGAAACTAATTAGTTAGGGTCCCATAAGTATCTTCACAGTCTGCATTCAAATCTTCAGAATCAAGTTTAAACTCAGAACCATCAATATCCATGATGTTCCATGTAATATTGTTACCTGAGATGGTAAAGTGACATTCCTTAATGAAAAACATGCCTTCTTTCTCCGTAAGACTTCCCTCCAATACACTGAAACCAGCTCTGCTAAACATTATGCTGGTGATATTACCAGAAAATGTCAACAGAAGGTTTTCAGACAAGTTTATGTGTGTATATGAAATGACAGTATGCTCTGTCAGATGCCATTAATTATATAGTTTTTTTTCCCTCTAGGATGGAAAATGTAAGAAGATGTGCATATCAAAATGGATGAAACAAAATTGATGTTTGTAATGGTTGCTAAAAGGAGCACCAATTTCTGAGCTGATTCTTGGAGAATGTATAGTTAACTTGGATTCAGCAAGGTGAGACTTCCCACCCAGAAAGAAAGAATAGGTGTAAAGGAGGTGAAAAGGAGCCCTGTGTGTCACAGTAATTTATAAATAGGGTGGTGGTTTGGGAAGGAGCAGGAATCTCACCCTGCAGTGCTGACTCCCCAGGGAGCATACTCAGATTCAAATCCTGTTCATACTTGCAGAAACTGGGGCTATGTTATAGAGAATGCAGTAAGACTAGAGGTGAGAGGTGTGAGAGACTAAAATAGGCTTATTTGGTTTTGAATTTCAATGAAATGAGACTCTTCTCTGTCACTTTGTGTCCACTACATGTGAGGGGGTCTTGGGGGATTAACAGATAAATTCCCTGTTCTCTGAGATTTCATTCCAGTGGGGATTCAGAAAACGAAACTGTGGGTAGAGAGCTGTGCTTGGGAACTCCGAGGGCAGGAATCAGACCTGGAATGGGACGCACAAGAAGGCGTCTAGGAGAGCACATCTGAGGAAGTGCTCTTGTGAGGAGCGGTGAGGCGGAGCAGTGAGGCGAAGCAGTGAGACAAACTGGGGGCAGGGGGCAGAGAGAAAGAAAACTGTGTCTTTGCCACAGGCAAGGGCAGGTAAGGAGGCCAGTGCATCTGAGGGCACACTGGGCACAGTTACTTGTGAAGATGTCAAGGGCAGGAAGGGCAGAGCTTGGTGGGACCGGGCAGGTGAGAGATGGAGGAAGGTCAGGAAGTGAGGCATGTGCAGCCCACAGAGGAACGCCTGCGTGTTGAGGAATTTTGAAAGTCTGGGTCTTGTTCCTTGACAGTTACTCCAGGCCCATGAGATCTGCCTGTCGGGAAGGCAATCATAACAAATGAGGATAGTCCCTGTCCCCTGAGGAGACCCCTGGATGTTACCAGGAGGGGTTCTGGGCCTGAAGAGGAGCAAGAGTGGAGGGGACAGAGCGAGTTCTCAGTTTCACGGACCGGCAGGGACTTGAGTGCCCTGTTCACCTGTCTGTCTCCACCCTCACGCCCTCCCCGCCCCACCCGAGTGCAGGCTGCTGTCCCCTAGGTCATTTTGCATGTGTAGGCGGGATGGATGCAGTGGTCCTAAGGTTCGGAGCTAACCGCTCACAGCGCCATCTGGCGTCACACGCAGGACCTGAGAGCAGCCTTGACAGGAAACTGAGGACGAAGCTGGTCCACAGCCGCGCACAGGAGGGACCTAACTGGCAGCGAGACAGGTGAGGTCGGCAGGGGGCGACCCGGTGTCCCAGTCTGGCGGTGGACGGGCTTTTACAGGCCCCTTCTCACTGGCTCCTGGATCGCGCTGTGCGTCTGTTCTCTTAGAGGCTCTTTGCTTTCCAGACACAAGCCTTGTGGTTTTCTTGCAGGGCGCTTCCCGGCTGTGTTCTCTTCATCAGCCCTTTGATGGGGCGATGTAGCAATAGTTCGCCAAATCTAATACTGGTAGATTATTAATACTTTGTCTATCAAGGGTAAATAGTGTTTACTTTAGCTTTGTTTAATCATTCTCAGTTTCAGGTTTTTTTCTTCCTTCCTCCCGCCCTCCTCAGTCCCTCCCCCCACGCCCTTCTTTGTTGGCATATTGCTAACAAAGATTCTCTCTGACAGAACTCTAGCCTGGCCCCTCTGAGCGCTCCTCTAGACTAAGCCTCAGCCTAGGCCTATAAAGACTTGAAAAAAAAAAAAAACTGTTTCTAACGGCCCAAGCTGCCTCCCTAGGTTAACTCTGGACCCTTCCCACTCCCATTAAAGTGCTGGCCTGAGAAAACTCAGCTAAAGGAATTTACTGTTTGTTGCATCTCACTCCTGGAGATAGGCCCCTATCTCTGTGGGAGCCTAAGTTTGATAAGTGCTAGTTAACAAACCCAGATGGGTTACAGGGAACAGCATTCCTCCCCACTTTCTGTAACTTTCTATTTTCCTGACTCTACTGAATGCCCCCTCCCTGCACTCCCTCTCCCTTTTCCCTCATTCTCCCTTGAAAATGCTCAGTCACCTCCGAGCAAACAGAAGTGGAGTTCGGTTCACACTGGGCCTTTTCCCTGTGACAACAGTATGCTTCTGATGAAAATCTGTGCTTACCCCTTTAACTGGAGTCAGGTTTGTTTATCTTTGACAGTTAATCTGGCTCCATGGCTGGGATCTGGATCAGAGAGGCACCACGAGACCGTCCAACATGACAGACCTCTTAGCTCCATAGAAACCTTTGATCTCCATTCCTCTTGCCTGTTTTGGTATCTGGTGGTGAGTTCAGTTCCTGACCCAGTGCTCCAGACAGATGTCTGTTGAAGCATGGTTTTGATTCTTACAATTCTGAGTACACTCACACTCTCTGGGGTGAGGTTAGAATATCAGACTTCTTGTGTGTGCTGGAATGGAAGTCCTTGCTGGCTCCTTGTTTTGAGTAGGGGTCATTCCCAGAATCCTATGCTAGGAAAAAAAAGATTCCCCTGGCTCTTTTTAAAACTGAGATATAATTGACATACAATATTGTATTAGTCTTAGATGTACAGCATAATGAGATATATACACTATCACATGCTTTGTTAACATCCATCACCACAAACAGTTACAATTTTTTTATTGTGATGAAAACTTTTAAGGTTTACTCTCTTAGCCACTTTCAGATATTCAATACAGTTATCGTTAACTATAGTCATCATGCTGTATGTTATATCCCCAGGTCTTATTTATGTTATAACTGGAAGTTTGTACCTTTTGACTACTTTCACTCATTTCATCCACTCCCACCACCCACTTCTGACAACCACCAGTTTTTTCTCTGATCTGTGAGTTCCTTTGCTTTTGTTTTGTATTCCACAAGTGACATTATACATTATTTGTCTTTCTCTGACTTATTTAACTTAGCATAATGTCCTCAAGGTCAATCCATGTTGTCACAAATGGTAGGATTTCCTCATTTTTATGGCTGAATAATATTCCTTTGTGTGTATGTATATCTATATCTCACACTTTCCTTATCTGTTTATCTGACATTGGACACTTAGGTTGTTTCCATGTCTTGGCTATCATAAATAGTGCTTGCGGTGAACATGGGGGTGCAGATATTTTTTTTTTTGAGATACTGATTTTATTTTCTTCAGATAAATACCCAGAAGTGGAATTGCCAGATGATATAGTAGTCAGATTTTTAGTTTATTTGAGGAGATGCCATACAGTTCTCCATAGTGGAAAACTCCATATGTTCTCCATAGCCAATTTACTTTGCCACCAACAGTGCACAAGGTCACCCTTTTCTCCACACCCCCTCCAGCATTTGTCATCTCTTGTCTTTTTGATAATGGCCATTGGCTATTTAATTCTGGCTCTTTTTGAGCCATCTTTGTTCTCTCTATTTGAACCTGGTCCTCTAATGGGAACTTTTTAAAAATTGAAGTATAGTTAATTTACAATGTTTACAAACAACATTTACAATGTTGTTACAATGAATGTATATATATATTCTTTTTCAGAGTCTTTTCCATCATAGGTTATTACAAGATATTGAATATAGTTCCCTGTGCTATATGCTATATAGTAGTAGTAGGTCCTTGTTGTTTATCTATTTTTTATATAGTAGTGTATTGTGTATCTCTTAATCCAATGGGAACTTCTTGGTTGACAAATCCCCCATCTCAGACTCTAGCTGGCAATATGCCACCACATCACTAACTCTCTCTACTACTTCTCCTGGTGTCATTAACTTACTAAGGATAATTCAGAACCTTAATGGTTTCTTTGACTTCTCAAAGGCCTGGCTTCCCATGACCCCCTTTTACCACCTTCCACCTTCCCTTCAGCTCCTTGGTATCATGCCACGTCTTCCTTCAAGACTTACCTCTGCCACACTTCCATTTTCTCTGTCCAGACCTTTCTAACTCCAGCTCCTCAATTCTCTATATTCACTGGAAATTTAGGCCCCCGCCCCACTGGTGGCTCTCAATGATCCAGAGACCCCCAGAAGCAACTTCCTGGGGCTGAAAAGAAAACAAAAAGACTAAGTGGAAACGACTGGATATTTTATCCACTTAGATGAGGCTTTGGAGATATCCAGAGAACTACTTGATGTCACCTCAGTCTCTTGCCTAAAATGTAATACACAGCCTCTATAAGATTACACATCAAAGCAAAGAAAATCTCGAAATTTCCTAGATAAATATTGGTAAAAAGCTTTAGCCCTCATATTGAACAGTTTAACTTTAAACCATTTGCCATAAGTTCATTGCCAATAAAAGATATAAAATGAAGGAAAAAAGAAACCAATTCTATAAATCAGTGAGTTTTTTATTATTATATTTATGCCTGACTCATGACTAAAGTTTTAAAAATAAAACCATAAGGTCTCTACTTGTGTCTTTGTGAATGTTTGTGTGTGTGTGTGTGTGTGTGTGTGTGTGTGTGTGTATTTTTCACCTATCTCCTGATGGTATTAACTCATTAATCTAAAAAAACCCTTAAAGGAATTCTATCCTAATTGGTTTAGAGAAAAATAAGCATTTATATATTAAATCCTCCTAAATTCCGAGAAATATAAGAGCCAACTCAAAGGTTGTCCAAATTTACATGGGATGGCTAAGTCTTTGGTAAATAAGACTATTTTGATATCGTTGACTTAATAATGCAGATATATCTTCAGAGTTGGAAACATTAAATATAATGCAAGCATACATTTCTATTCTACTTGGGTTTACTAGTCAAATAAATTAATATTATATGCAGTAGATGTTTAAGATTACACAAATGATAAATTTTAATTAAATAAAATTGAGTCATTGTTTGGACAAACTTTATTTCAGCAATAATCGTGTTTTGTTATATGTCTTCCTGAAAATAGTTTCCAAAATATATTTGGAAACTTGTAAATTTACATTTATGCAAAGTTAAGTAATAGATATCCATTTAATATCTAAATAATTTCAAAATAAGATAAAGTACTGAAACATTCATTAAGCATATGTTTAATTTTATATAATTTTGGCTTATTTTTATATGGTGCAGAGAGGTTAAAAATATTTGGATCTGTTAACAAACAGTTCTTGAAAGGAATATTATCTTGTGTGATCAAAGCTAGCTAAAATTAAATGTGTATGTTTATAAGCCTCCTTTTTAAATGAGCCCAATAATGTATTGATACAAATTGAGAGTTTGATTTTCTCTGTTAAAGTGACAAAGTTTCTTAGACTGCAGGTCTGTTTTTAATAGGAGATTGTAAAAAATTTTTCATTACTTTTTGAGTAATCTAAAACAAAGATTATGTGGCTTATTCAAAATAATATCCCATGTTTCAGGTTGCCTTTATCACACCCTTGATTTCTTAAGAGAATAGAGTACTATTGTTAAAAGAGATAAATTTTATCCAGATTTGTATTTACATTTGTAATCTTTTATTGTCACTTTTGTTAAATGGACAACTAAATATCACAATGAAATACAATGTTAGATTTCTCCAAGAAACAGGACCACAGGACCAATAGTGTGTGTGTGTGTGTGTGTGTGTGTGTGTGTGTATAATAGGATATTATTGTCAGGAATTTGCTCATGCAGTTATGGAGGTCAAGAAGTTCCACAATCTGCAATCTGTCAGCTACAGAACCAGGAAAGGAGGTGGTATAATTTTGTCTAAGAGCAAAGACCTGAGAACCAGGGGACCACTCATGAAAGTCCAATGTCTGAAGGCTGATAACTCTGATGTCTCAGGGTAAGGAAAGATGGACACCCAGCTCAAGAAGAGAAAGAAGGAATTAAAGTTCCTCAGAAGGAATTTGCCCTTTCTTTGCCTTTTTGTTCTATTCAGGCCCTCTATTCAATTAGATGGGTTTCTTTGCTCAGTCTACTGGATCAAATGCCAATCCCTTCCAGAAACATCCTCACAGACACACCCAGAATTAAAGGTGTATGAGCTGTCTGCACTTCCCTTAGCTCAGTCAAATTGACACATAAAATTGGTCATCACAGATCTCCGCTTGCCAACTTTACATCTATAGGTGTCACCTTAAAGCATACTTAATCTCCAAATAGAGACAAGAACAAGGTCATAATTCTGCCTGACATGATAAAACTATCCTGAATACAATCAAAAACACACTTACCCCTTCCTCATAAGAGGAGGTAATGTGCTTGAGTAAAAATGACTATTCTCCTTGATATCTTGGAACAAATAGTATGATGTAAAATTAACAATACTTAAATACTAATGATGTAAGTTTAGTATATTTTATGTTACATGATAAAGAAATAAGAGAGGATAGGAAACAAAGATATGTATATATGCACACAGATGTACTCATAACAGTATAAGGAGGAACTGCTCATGACAGTTATACTCCTTGTTTCTATAACTGGTTATTTAGTAGTAGCTGGTATTTATAACAACCTTTTTCTACTGATATTCTATATTCCTTTTGCTTCAGGAAGCTCTTTAGCTGCTTATTGTTCTTTACCTGGTGGGGGGACATAAGTTCATTTCTGAAGTTTCTGGGCCATTGCTAGTGTTACTTGGATTGCATTGTTTCAGTTTTCCATTGATCTTAATCACAGCGCAGGGTGATAGCAAGAGAAACTCTTAGGGATATTCTGTATTCCAGACATACTCTTCCTTACCTCCATTATGGAGGAATTGCCCAATCTCCCTTTGATACTGACAAAGATTCTTTGTTTGACCAAACTTTAATCGGGTTCCTGAACCTTCTCCTAGGCCCATATGGACACTTGCTTGTAAAAAAAAAAAAAAAAAAACCTCAACAACAATCATGCTGTGTCAGTTTAGCAAGAGTCTCTTATTCTCCTTGTCGGATCACTCTTGATTTCTATCGGGTTTCTCATCTTCCACCATTTACCAGGTGATATCTGATCAGACATTCCTGTCTTCAGCAAGAATCCTGTTAGATCAATTAATCAGAACCCTCTATACCTTCTAATGTTTCCTCTTAGTAATTTTCCATCCACTGACTCCCACAAGGCCCCTTGGCTATAAATTCGCACTTGCCCCTGCTGTATTTGGAATAGAGCCAGTTCTATACTGAGGTCTCTTTTCCCCTATTTCAACAGTCCTGAATAAAATCTGTTTTGACCACTTTAATATCCAGCTATACTTTTTCTTTGACAGAGACAGTACTGTAACTTGGATAGGATCAGTTACATTATTGGAGCCCAGATAACTCACCCAGGACCCTAAGTGCATACCTTTAAAGATTTGGTCTTCACTCCTGACTGAATGATCAGGGATCCATTGGTGAGTTTGACTTCTAAACCAGAAAAATGTTCCCTGTAGCTTGTAGGGACAGATGTTGGTTCTTAAGAATGAAGTGTACTTTCAAAGGTAGGTTAGAGTCCCAGGCAAAGAGAGGCTGGGATAGAGAGCTGGGCTTCTCTGTTTCTAGAAGGCAGGCAGGTGCAAATTGGGTTGGAGTTACAAGCTCTCTGTTCATAAGTATCAAGGTACCATAAGTTAAGAACACGGGACTTTCTCCTTGGACTGAAAACCCCCTACTGGAACTCCTGCTGAAAATGTGTTGTGCCAGTTCTGTTCTTCCTTTCTTTTATTATTTATTTATTTATTTATTTATTTATTTATTTATTAATTCATTTTTGCAGTATGCGGGCCTCTCACTGCTGCAGCATCTCCCGTTTTGGAGCACAGGCTCTGGACGCGCAGGCTCAGCGGCCATGGCTCCCGGGCCCAGCCACTCCGCGGCATGTGGGATCCTCCCGGACTGGGGCACGAACCCGTGTCCCCTGCACTGGCAGGCGGACTCTCAACCACTGCACCACCAGGGAAACCCTCTTCTTCCTTTCTTGTTGGCATGATTTTACTAAGGATAACTTGAAACTTCAGTGGTCTCTTTGGGAAATTTAAGGTCTTCCCACACTGGCTTCTCTAAAGCCTGTCCCTTTCCATCACAACTGCTCCTGTTTCCTCCTTTTACTGCTTTGGATCTTCCCTGCAGTTCCCTTGATCCTTTGACATGTTCCCCTTCAACCCCCTTCCTCCTCCAACCCTCTCTCCACCCTGACAGACTTTTCCCACCTCAGCCCCTCTTCTTCTTGTAGTCCCTTGAACTTTAGCCCCCACCCTGCCCTCCATGGAGAGCTCTCAAGGGATTAAGGGACCCCCAAAATATGTCCACTGAAAAAATGCACAAGGTGAGAATTGTGAGTTAAATTTTATTTGGGACTATAGTCTGGGAGACAGCCTCTCTGATAGCTCTGAGGAACTGCTCCCAAGGGGTAAGGGGGCAGGTCAGTATATATGTGATTTTGGTGAAGGGGGATACATGCAATCAAGCACACATTTTGGCAGAAGGTTGTTGTTAGTCACAAGACGTTTGCTTTTAGTCACGAGGAGCAGATGTCTGTCTCCTTTAATGATTTTAGTGCTTTTCTAGACATGAGAAGATGGAAGAATTTGGATCATAAAAACTTCTCCAGAAAATATCTATCTTACGGCCTGTTTTGCCAGTTTTTCCCAGAATGCAGAGTGCCCCGTTCCTGATCTCCACCCTGAACTCCTTTCAGGGAGTGTTGATGGTCAGTGACTATAGTGGCTACTGACTTCATTCTTGCAGAAACAGAAGGCAAGTGACAAGTTTTAGTCATAAATTTCTTACCATTTTGTCTCTTGATGCTAGGAATGTTCATTCCTAGTTCAGGCAAGTATTTTGTTGATAGGTCATTAAATGTGCTATTGCTGGACTAGGCCTTATTAACAGTAGTCAAAAGTCTCTGGACCACCTGTCTTACTAGTCTGTTATGGTCCAGGAAATGTTTCCATCTTGTTGCTTCTCCCAAGGCCAAAGTTACTCTATTACAGTCACAAATCTCATGTAGAACTATATAGCTGGTCAACTGCTTCAAGTTGCCTAGTCATCATTTCATCAAAGCACAGTCACACATTTGGTAATGCAAGAAACAACAATCTTGTAAAATAGGCAGAATACAAGTAATATAGCCAATAATATCACTAAGGTCATAAGAAAGAATATAAGCCAAGGACTTCCATTAGGTATGGACCAGTATATCCCTAGGTTAGTCTGTTCTATACCAATTCTGTGCAGCAAGGAAAGTTGATATACAGCATTGTTCATAAAGCACCCAGTCCAATTTCCTAGTGTTATAAAGCTTGTTATCCTTGGTATGGTTTAACTTTTCTCAACACAAGGGGGTTCTTAAATGATCATAGTCTGGTATTAGCCATGTTAATCCATCCCACAACAGAGAAATTATATTCTTTGGCTGAAATTTTGCTTGTTGCTCTGATTAAGCTTGGGTAACTTTAAAAAAAAATTTACATTTATGGTGATGGTCCGAACAAGTATGATTTATTGGCCAAGTGAGGGAGTGCCATCGAATAATGTCAGTAGTGGCCCAAACTGAACTATTATTTCTTTCTGCTAGAATAATTTCCTAAGGGCATACAATTAGAGCTTTGGAGTGAAGAAATCTACCAAGGTAACCCAGAAGTACTGACCATAGGTAATTCACCATACATCTAACAATTGGATTAATTTTAATCTCTTATGTATAAGATTGCACCGAAGAAAGAAATACATTTGGTTTGTTAGCAAAGTTGTGGTCAATTATCAATGTAATTGGTATACAGACCTGTTCTGTCATCTTGGTCAGCTGTCCATTTACGATGTTGTCTTCTTCTCATCCTTATCTGGGAGGTTCTCCTTCTTGAGCACTGTTTCAAGGTGATTTTGAGGTCAGCAGTCCTGAATAGGCCAGTCTAGTGCAGAGGCCCTTTCTGAGTGGAAATATTAGTCCAATAGTGAATTTCCTTCAGTTTTGCTGTGCACTAGCTAGTTAAGAGTACCTGATAAGTGTCCTTCCACCTAGGTTGTTAACAATCCTTTAATTTATGTATTTTCCAGTATGCATAATCCTCTGGTTGCACATCACGAGGCATCTGATCTTCATCCAAAGACAGATTACTGAGATAAGCTTCAGAAAGAAAATTAGAGTGTCCTTTTAACAATTCAATTAAACTTTACAATAATATAACAACTAGGATCTGTCTTAGTAAATTTTGACCTTAATTAACAAAACTAAAATTTAATATCTACTGAAACATAATATTTTTCTCTCTAAAACTACCCTCATTTCTACCAAATATAGCCAAATTAAGAGTAATCTGTTTGCAAAATAAGTCTGGTTTCAATGAACTTGACCTGATGATTTACATAAGTGTAATTGATCATACAGGCTGTTTTAAAATTGGCTTTGCTGGAACTTCTTATAAGGAATCTCAGATTAAATTTTTAAAAGGCCCCTCAAGGCCAGGAAAACCATTCCAAGAAATTGTCACAGATTTCATCTGCAGTATCAATAGATTTGGGTGAATTCCTCCCTTTCCACAGTCCCCAAAATACCTTGAGATTCTTGCACCTGTTAGGAGGTACCCTTCCTAATTTATCTGATAAAGCTGCTGGGAACCTAAGAGATTCCAATATCTTGAGGGATCAGATGGAAAGAAAAGATAAATGTTTCAATTTTGCTTATAAAGTTATAATTTACTAAATTGCTATAAGTCATAATTAGCTTCAGGGGAATGGTTTCATTATATCTGGAAAACACAGATTAAAAGCTAGTAATATTTCAGACAGAAGCCATAACAATTATAATTGTATTCACTAGTTCACTCAGTCTTATGAAACTAATCCTTTTTGTTAACATTTTTATGGATCAGTAAAGTTTTCCATTAGAATTCTTTAATTTCTCACCCATTTCAGTCGTATGATCTGAAAGTTATCATAAAGCTGTACTTGCAAAGTCCTTGCTAAGAAACTTCTTGAAGAGGAAGCATTTTTGAAAAGGTATCAGAGTAAAACAATAACTGTCTATGAATGACAAAACATTTAAGAAGGCATGGTTAAAGACCTGATTACAATGCAATTGACAAAGAGACGTGGTTACTGTTGTGACATAGAACATCTTGAGATAATAGCTAGAATTATGACTGATAATTTTTTACCAGGCCATACCAGATTTTTAGAAACTCCATATAATTTCTAGACTATCTAGATTAATAATATTTACCCATATAATATAACCTAAGAAGATTTGTTATTCATTGGACAATGCTTCCCATGTAATTTGACATAACAGATGAACCTAATCAGTTTAATAGTTCTCTTTGGTATGTTTCAGGAGCCCTTTGAAGCATCCCAAAGTTAGCTAGAGGTCAAAGGAAATTCATTATAATTTGGGAAGTTTGGCAAAAAATATCAAAAGGTACAATACTTATTCATTTAACCAAAGTGATAATAAAAGATTTCAAAGGCAAATACAGAACACATAATTTGAAAGGCAAAACAAACAAACAAAAAACACATACAACCAAAATCTGTTATCAAAAGCAGCTCCATAGTCTAAGAAAAGTTTATTTTCTTAACAAAAACAGAAAACCAAACTCCAGTCTTGCATCAGCTTACTTTTAATAACAAATTTCATTTAATTAAGTAAATTCAGTCTAAACTTAGCCAATCCTGAACATGCACAAAACTCTTCTCAGGGTTCCTTTTCCACAAACCTTCCATAACTTTTGGTATCCATATTAGTTTGTCCCTTATTTGTCCCATCCAGAAACAACCAGCTCTAGGACAACATTATTTTTCTTTTCCTTTAACAAAATGCAATTCCATTCTTCATAACTTCTTATATTGAAAACATATATCCTACTTTGCTACTGTGTACTGAAAATGTTCCCTTATTATATCTACTATCTTTAATTACATAGTTAAATTAGAATCCTCAACACTTAAAAACCTTAATTTCTAGTGAAAACCAATAAGTAAGTAATTATGAGCTTTTACATGAGCAATTTTTTAGATTGGCAAACATAAATACAAATAATAATTTCTAAAAAAAACATGTGCTTTCTTATAGAAAATATTTCATTGTGACAGCGAACATATTTATTAATAGTCCTAAGTACCTTTAGTTTCTCTATAAAAGGAAGCCAATATTCAGTAATGAATGATTAAGTATCTTATTTTGTTTGCTAATGAGCTAACTATTCAATAAACTTCTATCATTTAATTTAATTTAGCACAACTCTAAAATTTAAAGTTACCAAATATCTGGAGAGATTATTTTAGGTAGACATTCCTAAAACATAATTATTCCTAAAGAGTTCACCCAAAAGCTCTTATCTCATTTACATTTAACTTATTTACAAAAAATTCCACCATTCCAAGTTATTTTTCCTGTGGACAAATTTGCAACAGATATAATAAGATCTAATTTAATCTCTGTTAAACCAGGATACATTAAAAGTGTTATACTTAATGTTGATGACTCTAAAGATATGCCTATATTAATTATATCAAGTTTAACATTTTTTTCACACACAAACTGTGTTTTATTTTTACAATAGATAAATAAACTGACACCAAGCATTGTAAATGGATGACCACAACAAAAGCAACAACGATTGCAATTACCAAACATGAAATACACTCATACTATGTCATAATATTGACACTCAGTCCAGTAATCCTCCACTATAACAGCTCCTTTACTTTGCAGAGAAAATTGACTTGTATATTTTTTGCCTCTGAGTCCTTGTAGGATTTTTTTTCATTCAAGCACAAAGTCACAAAAATTATAATCATCCTCATCAGTTCACTCAGTTCCATGTAATTAATTTTTTTTTCATCTTGATCTTTTGTTACCACTTTTATGAGTTCATCAGTTTACCATTAGAGTTCTGAAAATGCTTATTTATTCAGTTCAGCAGTATAGTCAGTTACCAGCAACCTGTACTTGTCAGGGTCTTTTCCATGAATTCCTTGAAGATGAAACCCTTTTATAGTAACATTTTTGCAAAAGCATCAGAGTACACCCAGAACTGTCTGTAAATGACAACAGACTTAAAAATAATCACGGTAAAAGATTTGATGAAAGTGCATAATAATGCAATTGACAAGGAGATTTAGTTATTTCTGAGATATACATTTTAAAGTAATAACTAGAATTATGACTTATAACATTATAGCAGAACATATAAGATTTTTAGAAATTTCATGTAATGTCTGAAACATTTATATTAACATATTTCCACACAAATAACCCAAAGAAAGTATAGTATTAGTTGTTTTAGTTTTTTTGTTTTTGTTTTAATACTGCAGGTTCTTATTAGTCATCAATTTTATACACATCAGTGTATACATGTCCATCCCAACCGCCCAATTCAGCACACCCCCATCCCCACGACACCGCTGTTATCTCCCTTGGTGTCCATATGTATGTTCTCTACATCTGTGTCTCAAATTCTGCCCTGCAAACCTGTTCATCTATACCATTTTTCTAGGTTCCACATACATGCATTAATATAGGATATTTGTTTTACTCTTTCTGACTTACTTCACTCTGTATGACAGTCTCTAGATCCATCCACATCTCAACAAATGACTCAATTTCATTCTTTTTATGGCTGAGTAATATTCCATTGTATATATGTACCACATCTTCTTTATCCATTCGTCAGTCGATGGGCATTTAGGTTGCTTCCATGACCTGGCTATTGTAAATAGTGCTACAAAGAACATTGGGGTGCATGTGTCTTTTAGAATTATGGTTTTCTCTGGGTATATGCCCAGTAGTGGGATTGCTGGATCTATGGTAATTCTATTTTTAGTTTTTTAAGGAACCTCCATACTTTTCTCCATAGTGGCTGTATCAATGTACATTCCCAACAACAATGCAAGAGGGTTCCCTTTTCTCCACACCCTCTTCAGCATGTGTTTGTAGATTTTCTGATGATGCCCATTCTAATTGGTGTGAGGTGATACCTCATTGTAGTTTTGATTTGCATTTCTCTAATAATTAATGATGTTGAGCAGCTTTTCATGTGCTTCTTGGCCATCTCTATGTCTTCTTTGGAGAAATGCCTATTTCGGCCTTCTGCCCATTTTTGGATTGGGTTGTTTGTTTCTTTAATATTGAGCTGCATGAGCTGTTTATATATTTTGGAGATTAATCCTTTGTCCTTTGATTCATTTGCAAATATTATCTCCCATTCTGAGGGTTGTCTTTTCGTGTTGTTTATGGTTTCCTTTGCTGTGCAAAAGCTTTGAAGTTTCATTAGGTCCCATTTGTTTATTTTTGTTTTTATTTCCATTACTCTAGAGGTGGATCTAAAAAGATCTTGCTGTGATTTCTGTCAAAGAGTGTTCTTACTATGTTTTCCTCTAAGAGTTTTATAGTGTCTGGTCTTACATTTAGGTCTCAAATCCATTTTGAGTTTATTTTTGTGTATGGTGTTAGGGAGTTTTATAATTTCATTCTTTTATATGTAGCTGTCCAGTTTTCCCAACACCACTTATTGAAGGGACTGTCTTTTCTCCATTGTATACTTTTGCCTCCTTTGTCATAGATTAGTTGACCATAGGTGCATGGGTTTATCTCTGGGCTTTCTATCTTGTTCCATTGATCTATGTTTCTGTTTTTGTGCCAGTACCATATTGTCTTGATTACGGTAACTTTGTAGTATAGTCTGAAGTCAGGGAGTCTGATTCCTCCAGCTCCGATTTTTTCCCTCAAGACTGCTTTGGTTATTCGGGGTCTTTTGTGTCTCCATACAAATTTTAAGATGATTTGATCTAGTTCTGTAAAAAATGCCATTGGTAATTTGATAGGGATTGCATTGAATCTGTAGATTGCTTTGGGTATTATAGTCATTTTCACAATATTGACTCTTCCAATCCAAGAACATGGTATATCTCACCATCTGTTGGTATCATCTTTAATTTCTTTCATCAGTGTCTTAGAGTTTTCTGCATACAGGTCTTTTGTTTCCTTAGGTAGGTTTATTCCTAGGTATTTTATTCTTTTTGTTGCAGTGGTAAATGGGAGTGTTTCCATAATTTCTCTTTCAGATTTTTCATCATTAATGTATAGAAATGCAAGAGATTTCTGTGCATTAATTTTGTTTCCTGCAACGTTACCAAATTCATTGATTAGCTCTAGTAGTTTTCTGGTGGCATTTTTAGGATTCTCTATGTATAGTATCATGTCACATGCAAACAGTGAGAGTTTTACTTCTTCTTTTTCAATTTGTATTCCTGTTATTTCTTTTTCTTCTCTGATTGCTGTACTAGGACTTCCAAAACTATGTTGAATAATAGTGGTGAGAGTGGACATCCTTGTCTCGTGCCTGATCTTAGAGGAAATGCTTTCAGTTTTTCCCATTGAGAATGATGTTTGCTGTGGTTTTGTAGTATATGGCCTTTATTATGCTGACGTAGGTTCCCTCTATGCACAATTTCTGGAGAGTTTTTATCATAAAGGGTGTTGAATTTTGTCAAAAGCTTTTTCTGTATCTCTTGAGATGATCATAGGGTTTTTATTCTAAAATTTGTTAATATGGCGTATCACATTGATTGATTTGTCTATATTGAAGAATCCTTGTAGTCCTGGGAGAAATCCCACTTGATCATGGTGTATGATCCTTTTAATGTGTTGTTGGATTCTGTTTGCTAGTATTTTGTTGAGGATTTTTGCATCTATATTCGTCAGTGATATTGGTCTGTAATTTTCTTTTTTTGTAGTATCTTTGTCTGGTTTTGGTATCAGGGTGATGGTGACCTCATAGAATGAGTTTGGGAGTGTTCCTTCCTCTGCAATTTTTGGAAGAGTTTGAGAAGGATGGGTGTTAGCTGTTCTCTAAATGTTTTGATAGAATTCACCTGTGAGCCATCTGGTCCTGGACTTTTGTTTGTTGGAAGATTTTTAATCACAGTTTCAATTTCATTACTTTTGATTGGTCTGTTCATATTTTCTGTTTCTTCCTGGTTCAGTCTTGGAAGGTTATACCTTTCTAAGAATGTGTCCATTTCTTCCAAGTTGTCCATTTTATTGGCATAGAGTTGTAGTCTCTTAGGATACTTTGTGTTTCTGCGATGTCTGCTGTAACTTTTCCTTTTTCATTTCTAATTTTATTGATTTGAGTTTTCTCCCTCTTTTTCTTGATGAGTCTGGCTAATGGTTTATCAATTTTGTGTATCTTCTCAAAGAACCAGCTTTTAGTTTTATTGACCTTTGTTATTGTTTTCTTTGTTTCTGTTTCATTTATTTCTGCTCTGATCTTTATGATTTCTTTCCTTCTAATATCTTGGGTTTTGTTTGTTCTTCTTTCTCTAGTTCCTTTAGGTGTGAGGTTAGATTGTTTACCTGAGGTTTTTCTTCTTCCTTGAGGTAGGCTTGTATAGCTATAAACTTCCCTCTTAGAACTGCTTTTGTTGCTTCCCATAGGTTTTGAATCATCATGTTTTCATTGTCATTTGTCTCTAGGTATTTTTTGATTCCCTGTTTGATTTCTTCAGTGATTTCTTTGTTATTTAATAATGTAGTGTTTAGCCTCCAAGTGTTTGTGTTTTTTACGTTTATTTCCCTGTAATTCATTTCTAATCTCATAGCATTGTGGTCAGAAAAGATGCTTGATATGAGTTCAATTTTCTTAAATTTACTGAGGCTTGATTTGTGACCCACGATGTGATCTATCCTGGAGAATGTTCCATGTGCACTTGAGGAGAAAGTGCAATCTGCTGTTTTTGGATGGAATGCCCTATAAATATCAATTAAATCTATCTGGTCTATTGTGTCATTTAAAGCTTCTGTTTCCTTATTTATTTTCATTTTGGATGATCTGTCCATTGGTGTAATTGAGGTCTTAAAGTCCCCCACTATTATTGTGTTACTGTCAATTTCCTCTTTTATAGCTGTTAGCTGTTGCCTTATGTATTGAGGTGCTCCTATGTTGGGTGAGTATATATTTATAATTGTTATATCTTCTTCTTGGATTGATCCCTTGATCATTATATAGTGTCCTTCCTTGTCTCTTGTAACATTCTTTATTTGAAAGTCTATTTTATCTGATATGAGCATAGCTACTGTAGCTTTCTTTTGATTTCCAGTTGCATGGAATATCTTTTTCCATCCCCTCACTTTCAGTCTGTATGTGTCCCTAGGTCTGAAGTGGGTCTCTTGTAGACAGCATATAGATGGGTCTTATTTTTGTATCCATTCAACAAGCCTGTGCCTTTTGGTTGGAGCATTTAATGCATTCACGTTTAAGGTAATTATCAATATGTATGTCCCTATGACCATTTTCTTAATTGTTTTGGGTTTGTTTTTGTAGATCCTTTTCTTCTTTTGTGTTTCCCACTTAGAGAAGTTCCTTTAGAATTTATTGTAGAGCTGGTTTGGTGGTGCTGAATTCTCTTAGATTTTGCTTGTCTGTAAAGCTTTTCATTTCTTCATCGAATCTGAATGAGATCCTTGCCAGGTAGAGTAAGCTTCATTGTAGGTTCTTCCCTTTCATCACTTAAATATATCAGGCCACTCCCTTCTGGCTTTTAGAATTTCTTCTGAGAAATCAGCTGTTAACCTTATGGGAGTTCCCTTGTATGTTATTTGTCATTTTTCCCTTTCTCCTTCCAATAACTTTTCTTTGTCTTTAATTTTTGCCTATTTGATTACTATATTTATGCCTCGGTGTGTTTCTCCCTGGGTTTATCCTGTATGGGACTCGCTGCACTTTCTGGACTTGGGTGGCTATTTCCTTTCCCATGTTAGGGAAGTTTTTGACTATAATCTCTTCAAATATTTTCTCTTGTCTTTCTTCCTCTCTTCTCCTTCTGGGACCCCTATAATGTGAATGTTGCTGTGTTTAATGTTGTCCCAGAGGTCTCTTAGGCTGTCTTCATTTCTTTTCATTCTTTTTATTTATTCTGTTCTGCAGCCTTGAATTCCGCCTTTCTGAATTCCAGGTCACTTTTCTGTTCTTCTGCCTCAGTTATTCTGCTATTGATTCCTTCTAGTGTAATTTTTATATCAGTTATTGTATTGCTCATCTCTGTTTGTTTGTTCTTTAATTGTTCTAGGTCTTTGTTAAACATTTCTTGCATCTTCTCCATCTTTGCCTCCATTGTTTTTCTGAGGTCCTGGATCATCCTCACTATCATTATTCTGAATTCTTTTTCTGGAAGCTTGCCTATCTCCACTTGATTTAGTTGTTTTTCTGGGAGTTTATCTTGTTCCTTCATCTGCTACATAGCCCTCTGCCTTTTCATCTTGTCTATCTTTCTGTGAATGTGGTTTTTGTTCCATAGGCAGCAGAGTTGTGGTTCTTCTTACATCTGCTCTCTGCTCTCTGTTGGATGAGGCTATCTAAGAGGCTTGATGGGAGGGACTGGTGGTGGGTAAGAAGTTTAACTTTAATACCGGGTATTAATTTAATATTTAATATTTTCCTATTCATATAAACTTGAAATTCATTCAGGCCAATTTTCTTTTATACTTCTGAGAATTTATATAAGTGCTTAACTTCCTTAAGCCAATTAAGTAGAGCTCATTTGCAAATTAATTTTTATAATACCATCCAAAGCTAAAGACATTTTTGCACACATAGACATGTAGACATGATGCAACCAGAGGTCTCATAGCTTCATTTTAAAACTTAGTAATGAATCAGGTACTACAATATAAAACTCATTAGTTTATAAATAACAGTTGAAATAAGTTAAATTTAAAAGGCCTCTTTCCCCTGCCCCTTTTGCCCCTCAGTCTCAATATCTAGAGATTGTCTAGATAAATTAAATGTTCCTGAGAGCCCTGGTAGAATATTTGCATCTCAAGGCACAGGGAGAGTAAAGCAAGTTCTCCTAGAAGGACTTGTTCTCTCAGGGTCAGAATTTTGAAAAGAGGTTTTATCAAGCCAGATTTCTCTAACAACTGTATATGCAATAAAAGAGCCCATACTGGCCACTTTCATGGCAAGATTGTCCTTTGACTCCCAATTATGTATGTACTTGTAAGTATAAGTTTTGTATGTATGTAAACCTGGCTGGAGTATTAGCTGGAGGCTGGCTTTCTGACACCTCTTGTTTCTGTGCTTGAGAGGCTCTATTTCCCATTTTAAAGTTGAAATTGTTGGGGATAAAGTTTACTAATGAAATTGTGTGGTGGGCCAGGGTGCTGATTTTGAGCTTAACTCCTCTAGGCATCACTCTAGCTTCCTTTCAGCCCCTTACATTGCTCGGTTTCTCCCTTCTAAGACCACCATGGATGCTTGGATCACTGAATGGCCATTTCTTATGCATGATCCCTGGATGAGAAAGTTTTTAATTAATGAGTGGACCACTGCATGGTATGAGGACTCTGTCTCCACCACTCCCATAAATTTATCAGTTTCCTGATTAAGACATAACTGACTGAGAGGAGTCTTGTCCCTCTTCTTCAGAGCAAACTCACATATAATATCTTCACTTTTATTCTGCCAAATTTTAATAAGACAGCTGAATTGAGGAAGACTTCAGATCAGCCTCCCTACCTAACCACTCAGCCCACACTGCTCAGTATCTTTCAACTGAGCAAATCCAGGTTTCTTTCAACCAGCCCTCCCAGTACCTTTCAACTGGGTGAGCACCCCCCACTATTTTTTAACTGGGAGGCCAGGTACCCGTTATATACTGCCAAATAAAACTTAGGATCATCAATCAATACAGGAGATCTGAGAACCAGGAGAGACTTAACCAAATTCTCTGGACTCTGTGAGGGGGCAGGTGGGCACAAGAAACCTCTGCTAGTACCAAGCTCTGGTTCCTTGTAAGGTTCAGGTGGAGGAGAGAAGTCTGCTCTGGGTCCCTTCGTTGTTTGCAAAACTGTTGACTGAAAAAAATGCACAACATGAGAGTTGTGAGTTAAGTTTTCTTGGGGGCAAGATGAGGACTATAGCATAGGAGACAGCCTGTCAGATAGCTCTGAGGAACTTCTCCAAAGTGGCAAGGTAGGGAGACCAGTATATATGTGATTTTGATGGAGGATATGTGCAATCAAGCACACATTTTGGCAGAATGTTACTGCTAGTCACCAGAAGGTTGCTGCTAGTCAGGAGGAGCAGATGTTTCCGTTAATGATTTCAGTGCTTTTCTAGGTATGAGAAGATGCAACAGTTTGGGCTCATAAAATCTTCTCCTGAAAATATCTAACTATCTGAAGGCCCGTTCTGCCAGTTTTTCACAGAGCACAGAGTGCCTCATTCCTGATCTCCTTTCAGGATGTGTTGAAAGTCAGCAGCTGCAGTGGCTACTGACTTCAGTCTTGTAGAAACAGAAGGCAACTGACAATTTTTAGTTGGCAGTAAGTAACTACCTGGGGCTGAAAAGAGAACAACAAGCTGTTTGGGAACATACTCAGTATGTTATCCACTGGGTTGGATTTTGGAGACATCCAGATAGTTGCTAGATGTCTCCACAGTCACTGGCCTAAAATTTTATCCACAGCCTCCATTAGATTACATGTCAGGGCAAAACAAAATCTTAGAATTTGCCACAAATATTGGTAAACAGGTAACCTTTATTTGTCCCATTTGCCAGAAACACTGTTCAGATAAATATATAAAGTAGAGATAAATCAATTAGATTGTATCACTGTGTTTCACTGAGTCATGGTAAAATATTAGAAAGAAAGATAAAATAACTCTTTTCATCTGTCTCTATGGTTATGTATCTATGCATGTATGTAATGTGACATTTTCCACCTTCCAAAATTATTTCTAAGTTAATTTATAAAATCTTTTAAAGAAGTTTTATTCAAATTGGCTTAGAGATAAATGAGTGCATCCATATATTAAATATTCTTAAAATGCTCAGAAATATAGAAGCTAATCTAGTTTTTTAAGGTCACATGCTCTGACATAATCTTTGTTAAATCTAGTTTTAAAAAGTGTTGGTAAAATAAAAACTAGTATGTTTTCAGAGTTGTCAGAAGTAAATATAATGCAGACATACAGGTTTTTTTCTTCCTAGGTTTAGTAGTCAAATGGGCTTATAATAGCTATACTAGATGCTTAAGATTGTAAAACTATAAATCCAACCTAAGAATGAAATGTACAGTAAAATGAATTATATGATGCATGTCAAGCACAGTAGAACATTTTTAAAAAATATATTGTTGCCTAATTTGTCAGCAAGAGAAATAACTTAGGATGATGGCTAGATTTGTTTGTTTACCTCATGAAATTTTCATAATCAATTCATACATTATTGTTAAGCACAACTGAATTAAATAGATTCAGGTGTGATAAAATATATAAATGAGATTTTCAACAATTATGTTTTTTTTTTTTTTTTTTTTTTGCGGTATGCGGGCCTCTCACTGTTGTGGCCTCCCCCGTTGCGGAGCACAGGCTCCGGACGCGCAGGCTCCGGACGCGCAGGCTCAGCGGCCATGGCTCACGGGCCCAGCCGCTCCGCGGCATATGGGATCCTCCCAGACCGGGGCACGAACCCGTATCCCCTGCATCGGCAGGCGGACTCTCAACCACTTGCGCCACCAGGGAGGCCCTATGTTTTATAATATATCTACATAAAGCAGTTTTACAAACCTTTTTTGGTAACTTGAAACCTTAAAGCTAATAGTAAGTTAAGTAAGTGATGCATATTAATTAACATCTAGATCATTTACAGATAGAATAAAATATAGAAACATGAATTGCTGAACAAAAGTTTGTCAACTTTTGGCATATTTTTAAATATAGTATAGAGAAGCTAAGTATATTTGGGGTCCATTTTCAAATGTGATAAATTGTAGTATGTAAAAGCACATGCATCTAGAAAATTATAAAATTATTTATTCATAAATTTGCTACAGAATGATAGCATGTGCCAGACAGTTAACAATTGCTTACTTTCTAGTTTTCTCTGTAAAAGTAAGGTGACTGATGGTTAAAAATTTCATTCAAAGTTTGTAAATGATACTACCATGACTAATAAGGTAAAAAAAAATCAGAAGTAAGACATGTCTTTTGTAAATTGAAGTATAGTTGATTTACAATACTGTATTAGTTTCAGGTGTACAGCAAAGTGATTTGGATGTGTGTGTGTGTGTGTGTGTGTGCGCGTGTGTATTTATATAATCTGTTTCTTCAATTCTTTTTCATTATAGGTTATTACAAGATACTGAATATAGTTCCCTCTGATATACAGTAGATCCTTGTTGTTTATCTATTTTATATATAGTAGTGTGTATCTGTTAATCCCATACTCCTAATTTATCCCTTCTCCCCTTCCCCTTTGGTAACTGTAAGTTTGTTTTCTATATAAGACATGATTTTGATAGTGAAAAATAGGAAGGATGTGTTTTTGTTGAGGTTAAAGGAGAGTAAATTTTTTCTGGAAGTAGTATGATTAGTTGTTTTAGAATGAGATGTAAGAAGGGTAAGACAAAACTAATGAATTTTTTAAGTTGTAGAAGGTTTATGGGGAAGGAATTTTGGAAAATGAATCATCTTGTGTGGTCAGATCTGGCTAAGATTGGAAGAATTATTTACATGGCTTATAAAACTCTATCTTAGAATTAATAATACAATGTTGCAAAACTAGAATTTGGTTCTCTTTCTCTGCTAAAACAATAAAACTTACTTAGATTTGTAGTATGCTCTTGATAAGAAATTGTAAGAAAAGTCTCTGTCTTACCTTTTAAGTATTTGCCTGGGAAACCAATATTTTGTATCGTAAAATAATTTCCTATGCTTCAGATTGTCTTTATCAGATCTTTGATTACTTAAGAAAACTGAATTCTCATTATTAAAAGAGCTAGATTTTTTACGACTGTAGAACTTTATATATTTTCCTATGAAGAATTTTAATTGTGAGTTGGGTTAAATGAATAACTACTTATTGTTTCATAATGACTGGTGATCCTATTTAGTGAAGTTTTCAACATTTGACATTTTTGACAATTTCCCCAAATCAAATTTTAAATGGAGTCTTTTTGACCTCAAACTAACTTTGAGAATTTCCAGATGATCCCTAGAAAATCTTAAAGTACTTATATTTTATCTTGCAAAAGATAGATGCTAAACTAATTTGGTTTATTTTTGTATGTTAAATTCCATGGGCTGCATTGTCAAATCAGAAATGATAAATTTGTCAATACCCTGTTGTCAGTATACTATGTTAAATGTTTCATGCCACAGAAATAACTAATATCCCTTATCAAATAAACTATATCAGAAACTTAACCATGGCTGTATTATTTGAAACTTTGCTCTTATTATGTTGTGTTTTCTGGACTTAAGGAAACTTCTCTTAAGCTATCTGTAAGGTACAGCAATTTAGTAAAGTATCCCTTTGTGAACAAATATGCAGCAATTGCCTTTTCTCCCTACTTGATCCCTCCAGAATTTGAATTCTTATATTTATGACACTATAGTAATTTGCATACGTTCATTAAAAATATCTTCTAATTGCAACAGGAATTGGAAACTCTGGCTATATTACAAAGGTTTTGGCTGGAATTTTATATTTGAGAATGATGTGCATTGAATCAGATATGGCCCAAGAGCTTTAAGGAACTAAGATTGACTTTAATGACCCAATATTTAAAAGTCCCCCTTTCAACCCTTCTATTTGTCTTGGGCAAAAGACAGATATATTTTAAGAATGACAGTTGATGATTATGAGATTAAGATAGTGATGCGGCTGCTATACCAGATGTGGTTTTATTGATATAGTAAATTCACACATACCCTGATATCCAGCATACAGCTGTTGATCTGGCAAATGCCTACCTCACCATAGAGCCCACTAGGAGCAGTTTCCTTGCAGGTGGCAAGGCCAGCAATACACCTTCACTGTCCTACCTCAGGGATATATCAACTCTCTAGTCCTGTGTCACAGTTCACAGAGGCATTCATCACCTCTCCCTTCCACAGATATCACAGTGGCCCATTCCATCAATGCATTACGTTATGACATTATGTTGACTGGACCTAGAGAGAGGGAATAGCAATTAGACTTGATGGTAAGACATTTTCATGTCAGAGGGTGGAGAATAAATTCAAATAAAATTCAGGAATCTTCTATTTCAGTGAAATTTCTAGGGGTTGAAGGGTGTGGGGCATGTCCAGAAATCCTTTTTTAAGGTGAAGGGTAAATTGTTGTATCTGGTCCATCCTAAATTAAGAGGCACAACACCTAGTGGGTATTTTGGATTTTGGAGGCAACATATGCCTCATTTGGGTGTGTTAGTCTGTCCTATGCATCAAGTGACCAGAAAGATACTAGTTTTGAGTGGGGCTTAGACAAGGGAAGGCTCTGTAATTGGTCAAGGATCATGTGCAAGCCACTCTGCCACTTGGACCACATAATCCAGCAGATCCAATGGTTCTTGAAGTTTCATTGGTTTACAGCGATGCTATTTGAAGCCTTTGACAGCCCCCACAGGTGAATCACAGCATGGTCTTTAGGATTTTAGAGCAAGGTCCTGCTATCACCCTCAGATTAATACTCTATTTTTGAGAAACAACTCTGTTCTGTGTCTTTAGAACAAGGTGGCCATGAACAAAACATCTTTAGACAGTGGAGTGAGGGCAGCAGTAACAATTTAATGGATTTCCCAGGTTTCAGTTTGGATGTCTGTGCTGATTCAAGTGAACTCCCTGAGTGGCCCACATAGCAGCAGGAACAAAGGCTGCCTATTCATGGTCTGTTTTCACAGAAATTCACTTCTTTGAAGTTAATAATACATTGTGTAGCTTCATCTTGCTGGTCTTTGGGCAAAGGACAATTTTACTTCACAATGATTCCAAGACATAAGGGAGAAAATTTGGGAATGCTAATTTGGAGAGTTTTAGTCAGATATTGGAGGAAACTAGAATAATTTGGAGTTTGTCAAGGACTGCCAAAATGTGCAAGGTGGAACCCACAAGTGTATATTATAATTTTCTGTTGAAACATAATTTTTACCTCTAGTCACTACCTCTTCTATTAGAGAGAATCATAGACTAATTTGTTTGCAAAATAAGTCCAGCCTCATTAAACTTGGTCTGATTATTTATATAAGTACAGCAAGAATAGTGCTTGACCACAAGGTCTCTTGAGTGTGCTGGAACTTTTGATAAAGGAATCTCAGACTAGACTTTTAAAAGCCTTTGGAGACTACGAAGCCAAGCCAAGAATTTGCCACTAGATTTTTTGCCTGCAATGCCTATAGATTTAGGTGAATTCCTTTCTTCTATACATTCCCCAAATATTCTGATGTTCCCAGGCCTGCTGGAAAGTGACCCTTTTTACTGACTTCTAAGTTGGAAAACCCCATAAACCAAGCACAGACCAGATTTTCCAAGGGGGACTTTGTAAAACTTCGGTCCTTAAAGTCAACCTTAGTTCCTTAAAGCTCTCAGGTGATATCTGATTTGGATACACATTCCAGTCAAAGCCTTGGTGTTATAACCAGTGTTTCCAATTGTGTCCTATTGCAAGGAGAAGAGATTGTCATTGAACTTATGCAAATAACTATATTACCATAAATATAACAATACTCATTGAGATTTTAGAATTCTGGAGGTTCAGGTAGGGATAAAAAGTAAGTGTTCTATCTTTGTATGCAAAGCTATAATTTACCAAATTGCAGTAAGTTACACCTATCTTAAGAGAAAACGATTTTTTTCAATCTGGAAAGGAAAGCTTAAAAAAACTAGAGAAGTTTCCCCCCAAAATGTCCAAAAACATAATAATTTGCCTCATCAGTTCATTCATTCACATGGAATTAACTCTTATTCTGCATGATGGGTGATTTGCAGTTTTAATAACTCATCAACTTTTTCATTCCTTCTGGGTATTCTTACTCAGTCCAGTGACATGGATTCAGATTTATTCACATTAGGCCAACATGGAGCATTCTTGCCTATAACTAACTGTAAAAACTTTCACAAAAGAATCAAAGCAAGACATTAACCCACTGTGACTGGTATAAAACTTAAAATGATCATAGGTAAAGTTCTTTTGAGAGCTCATTGTATAAAGAAAACTAGTTATTTATGTGGCATGCAACATTTTAACATAACTGGACAATGAGGGTATTGGCAGATTTCTATGAACTTCATACAATTTTTGGAATACCTGTATCAATGACATTTATCTACCTCATATAACCTAAGAAGCTTTATCATCCCTATTTTTGACAGTGTTTCCCTCATAATTTAACATACCAAATAACCAAATTATTTTAGCATCTCCCTTTTACAAGGTGAGAGACAAATTCTTTCAGACTTTCCATGGGCACTCTGGGAAATCTCATATCAGTTTGAAGTAAAGAGTCCCTTTAAATATTGATTTTGAGATGTTGTCAATAATGTCAAAAGGTTTGAACACTTCCATAAATAAGATCACAAGTACCTATGAAACCACAATTAGTTATGTATTTAACCAAAGGGACAAATAACCAAGAGGAAATGCAGAAAATGAACTAGTTGTAAAAAAATGTGGCTCCTTTAATATTGAGAAAACTCTATTTTCTTAAGCAATCAAAGGAATGATAAAGACAATACGAAGGAGAGGAAGTAATTTTAAGACACAAAAATCTTGTTTTCCCAGGCTGACTACTTAAAAGGTAAGGGAAAATTTTTTTTCAATTTCTCCTTAATGCAGACCTACAATCTAAGAAAACTTTATTTCTGTAGGAGAATTAAATTCTGATTTTGCATCATGGTAGTATTATTTTACGGCTAACTTTTTGTTGTTGTTTGAATTGAAATTGAACTTAAGTTATTGAAACACATTTTTTTCTTTTTTGTGCTGACTTCTTTTCTTTTAACACCTTTATTGGAGTAAAATTGCTTTACATTGTTGTGAGGGTTGCTGCTGTATAACAAAGTGAATCAGCTATACATATACATATATCACCATATCCCCTCCTTCTTGAGTCTCCCTCCCACCCTCCATATCCCACCCCTCTAGGTGGTCACAAAGCAGGGCCTGATCTCTGTGCTATTCAGCTGCTTCCAACTAGCTATCTATTTTACATTTGATAGTGTATATATGTCAATGCCACTCTCTCACTTCATCTCAGCTTACCCTTCCCCCTCCCCATATCCTCAAGTCCATTCTCTACATCTGTGACTTTATTCCTGTCATGCCCCTAGTCTCTTCAGAACCTTTTTTTTTACATTCCATATATGTGTGTTAGCATACAGTATTTGCTTTTCTATTTCTGACTTACTTCATACACCATGACAGCCTCTAAGTCCATGCACCTCACTAAAAATAACTCAATTTCATTTCTTTTTATGCCTGAGTAATATTCCATTGTATATATGTGTCTCATCTTTATCAATTTATCTGTCGATGGACACTTAGGTTGCTTCCATGTCCTGGCTATTGTAAATAGAGCTGCAATGAACATTGTGGTACATGACTCTTTTTGAATTATGGTTTTCTCAGGGTATATGCCCAGTAGTGGGATTGATGGGTCACATGGTAGTTCTGTTTTTAGTTTTTTAGGAACCTCCATACTGTTCTCCATAGTGGCTGTATCAATTTACATTCCCACAAACAGTGCAAGAGGGTTCCCTTTTCTCCACACCCTTTCCAGCATTTATGGTTTGTAGATATTTTGATGATGGCTATTCTGACTGGTGTGAGGTGATACCACATTGTACTTTTCATTTGCATTTCTCTAATGATTAGCATTGTTGAGCATCCTTTCATGGGTTTGTTGGCAATCTGTATATCTTCTTTGGAAAAATGTCTATTTAGGTGTTCTGCCCGTTTTTGGATTGGGTTGTTTGTGTTTTTGATACTGAGCTGCATGAGCTGCTTGTATATTTTGGAGATTAATCCTTTGTCAGTTGCTTCATCTGTAAATATTTTCTCCCATTTTAAGGGTCTTTTTGTCTTGTTTATGGATTCTTTTGCTGTACAAAATCTTTTAAGTTTCATGAGGTCCCATTTGTTTATTTTTGTTTTTATTTCCTTTTCTCTAGGAGGTGGTTCAAAAAGGATCTTGCTGTGATTTATGTAATAGAGTGTTTTGCCTGTGTTTTCCTTTGAGTTTTATAGTGTCTGGCCTTATATTTAGGCCATTAATCCATTTTGAGTTTATTTTTGTGTATGGTGTTAGGGAGTGTTCTAATTTCATTCTTTTACATGTAGCTGTTCAGTTTTCCCAGCACCACTTATTGAAAAGTCTGTCTTTTCTCCATTGTATGTTCTTGCCTCCTTTATCAAAGATAAGTTGACCATATGTGCGTGGATTTATCTCTGGCTTTCTGTCCTGTTCCATTGATCTATATTTCTGTTTTTGTGCCAGTACCATACTGTCTTGATTACTGTAGCTTTGTAGTATAGTCTGAAGTCCAGGAACCTGATTTCTCCACCTCCGTTTCTCTTTCTCAAGATTGCCTTGGCTATTCAGGGTCTTTTGTGTTTCCATACAAATTGTGAAGTGTTTTGTTCTAGTTCTGTGAAAAATGTCATTGGTAGTTTGATAGGGATTCCATTGAATCTGTAGATTGCTTTGGGTACTATAGTCATTTTCACGATGTTGATTATTCCAATCCAAGAACATGGTATATCTCTCCATCTGTTTGTATCAGCTTTGATTTCTTTCATCAGTGTCTTAGAGTTTTCTGCATACAGGTCTTTTGTCTCCTTAGGTAGTTTTATTCCTAGGTATTTTTGCAGTGGTAAATGGAGGTGTTTCCTTATTTATCTTTCATATTTTTCATCATTAGTGTATAGGAGTGCAAGCGAGTTCTGTGCATTAATTTTGTATCCTGCTACTTTACAAATTCATTGATTAACTCTAGTAGTTTTCTGGTAGCATCTTTAGGATCCTCTATGCATAGTATCATGTCATCTGCAAACAGTGACAGCTTTACTTCTTCTTTTCTGTTTTGTATTCCTTTTATTTCTTTTTATTCTCTGATTGCTGTGACTAAAACTTCCAAAACTATATTGAATAATAGTGGTGAGAGTGGGCAACCTTGTCTTGTTCTTGATCTTAGTAGAAAAGTTTTCACTTTTTCACCATTGCAAATGATGTTTGCTGTGGGTTTGTCATATATGACCTTTATTATATTGAGGTAAGTTTCCTCTATGCCTACTTTTTAGAGAGTTTTTTTTCATAAATGGGTGTTGAATTTTGTCAAAAGCTTTTATTGCATCTATTGAGATTATCATATGATTTTTATCTTTCAGATTGTTTATATGGTTTATCACATTGATTGATTTGCAAAAATTGAAAAATCCTTGCATTCCTGGGATAAACCCCACCTGATCATGATGTATGATCCTTTTAATGTGCTGTTGGATTCTGTTTGCTAGTATTTTGTTGAGTATTTTTCCATCTATGTTCATCAGTGATATTGGCTTTGTAGTTTTCTTTTTTTGTGACATCTTTCTCTGGTTTTGGTATCAGAGTGATGATGGCCTTGTAGAATGAGTTTAGGAGTGTTTCCCCCTCTGCTATATTTTGGAAGAGTTTTAGAAGGATTGGTGCTAGCTCTTCTCTAAATGTTTGATAGAATTTGCCTGTGAATCCATTTGGTTCTGGACTTTTGTTTGTTGGAAGATTTTTAATCACAGTTTCAATTTCAGTGCTTGTGTTTGGTTTGCTTTTATTTTCTATTTCTTCTGGTTCAGTCTTGGAAGGTTGTGCTTTTCTAAGACATAGTCTATTTCTTCCACGTTGTCCATTTTATTGGCTGGACTCCCTCCCAGCTAGCTGTGGCACACTAGCCCCCTTCAGGCTGTGTTCATGCGGCCAACCCCAGTCCTTTCCATGGGATTTGACCTATGAAGCCTGAGCCTCACCTCCCAGCCCCCACCCACCCTGCCCGGTAAGCGACAAGCCTCTCAGTCTGATGAGTGCTGGTTGGCACTGATCCTCTGTGCGGGAATGTCTCTGCTTTGCCCTCTGCACCCCTGTAGCTGCACTCTCCTCCGTGGCTCTGAAGCTTCCCCCCCGGCCACCCCACCATCTCCACCAGTGAAGGGGCTTCCTAGTTTTTGGAAAGTTTTCCTCCTTCACAGTCCCCTCCCAGATGTGCAGGTCCCATCCCTATTCTTTTCTCTCTGTTTATTCTTTTTTCTTTTGTCCTACCCAGGTACGTGGGGATTTTCTTGCCTTTCGGGAAGTCTGAGGTCTTCTGCCAGCATTCACAAGGTGTTTTGTAGGAGTTGTTCCACATGTAGATACAGTTTTGACATATTTGTGGGGAGGAAGGTGATCTCCACATCTTACTCCTCCTCCATCTTGAAGGTCCTCTCTTAAGGCTATTTTTTTTAAAATCCTTATAAATAAATCCATTCAAATTAGCTGGATTTGATCATACATTATAAAATTACTTTTCAGGATTCTTTTCCCCAAAAACTTTCTACAACATTTTTTTTGTTAATATCCATTCCATTTTTATCTTATGTGTTCCTCTTTCATACTGTGGAATATTAACTAGTTATTTTGCTTTATGATAAAATTACTCATTGTTACCCTTAACAAAAACACATCTTTCATCCCTCTCCTTGTCAAAAATACATCTTACTTTCCTTGCCTACAGAGTTTTACTTTTTCTTTACCCTCTTAGTTCTATAGTTTCATGTACATATATGATGAGACTTTCTCAACATTGGTCAACTTTCTTTTCCAGAGAAAACTAGGAAGTAAGCAGTTGTTAACTTTGGCCAAATAATATAATTCTGTAGCAATTTATGAATATATCATTTCATAATTTTCTAGTGGCATATACCCTTTTTGCATGTAATTAATTCTTAATTTTAAAAGTTTGACTTACATACTCAGGAAACCATCCCTGCTCTCAAGACAATGACCATGCTAACTCCCTCCCAAAGTTTCATCATGACCCTTGGCAGTCCCTACTCTTTGCCCTTCTCTGACTTCTCATCCTCAGGCAACCACTGATATGCTTTCTATATCAGTGGGGTTTTTTAGTTTTTTTTTCTTTTAAAGAAAAATTTATTGGAGTAGAGTTGATTTACAATATTGTGTTAGTTTCAGGTGAACAACAAAGTGAGTCAGATATATATATATTTATTTATATATCCACTATTCTTTTTGTTTTGATTCTTTTCCCATATAGGCCATTACAGAATATTGAGTAGAGTTCCTTTTGCTATACAGCAGATTCTTATTAGTTATCTATTTTATATATAGTAGTGTGTATATGTCAATCCCAATCTCCCCATTTATCCCATCCCCCAGTAAGCATAAGTTTGTTTTCTACATACATGACTCTACTTCTTTTTTGTAAATAAGTTCACTTTGCCCTTTTTTAAAGATTCCACATATAAGCGATATCATATGATATTTGTTTTTCTGTTCCTGACTTTACTTCACTCAGTATGACAGTCTCTAGGTCCATCCATGTTGCTGCAAATTGCATTATTTTATCCTCTTTTATGGCTGAATAATATTCCATTTTTTATATGTACCACATCTTCTTTATCCAGTCCTCTGTTGATGGACATTTAGATTGCTTCCATGTCCTGGCTATTGTAAATAGTGCTGCAATGAACATTGGGGTGCATGTATCTTTTCAAAGTACCATTTCTATTGTTATTAACAGACCCAAAAATATTTAGATTTTCTAACCCTTATAAAAACAAGATGCCAAAGAGATAAACTTATGTTCAGCATGTAAACTTTCATATTTTATCTGATTTGAGAAATATAGATATTCAATGAATATCCATTTTTTACCTAAGGTCATAGAGCTTTAAAGTTCAAGTTTCCAAATAAGTTTGTGAAACTATTTTCATGTGAACATTTATGAGCATAATTATTATAAAACTAAGTATGAAAAACATTATTATACAACATGTTATAAATCATATGAAACATAAAACACTAAAATTTTCAGTTATACATTTTATATGATTTGCATCTATTTAATTCTCTTCTGGTTAACAATTATGTTTGATTTAATCATGAAAATTTCATTAGCTAAACAACAAATCTACCCATTATCCTAAATTGTTTGGGGTGACATATTACGCAAGTAACCAAATATCAGAAGCAATCAATGTAAATATTTAAACACATTGTCTTTTCTTCTTTTTGTATCTTTTTTTGTATCTACTGTTTTTGACACATGTCAAACAATTCATTTTTATTTTACATTTATTTTCTTAGGATGGCTTTATAGTTCTATAATCCTAAACATCTAGTGAAGACAATTTAGGCTTAAGTATCACTGGTAAAAGTAGGTAGAAAAAATAGCATGTCTGCATTATATTTAACACTGACAACTTGGAAGTTATGCCTGTTTTATTTTACCAACAATTTTAAAATCTAGCTTTATCTACCAAAGATTATCCCAGGTCATGAAAACTTTTAAAAATTAAATATGTTCCTATATTTCATATAGTTTTAGAAATGCCTAATTTATAGAAGTTCTCATTTATCTCTGAGCTTATTTAAGTATAATTCCTTAATGGGACTTTATAAATTAATTTAGTAATAGCATCAATAGGTAGAAAAATATCAAGTATATATTGACATGCATATATGCATACATACATAAACATAGATCAACATACAGACATGCCAACAGAAACCTTACAGTTTTCATTATAAATCTTAGCCATGGGTCAGTAAAACATGGTGATATAATCAAGCTGGTTTATCTCTACTTATTATTTTCATCTGAATTGTCATGGAGGAGACTTTTTAAAAATTTTTTTAAAAATTATTTATTTAATTTATTTATTTTTGGCTGAATTGGGTTTTCATTGCTGCGTACAGGCTTTCTGTAGTTGTGGTGAGCTGGGGTTACTCTTCATTGTGGTGCACAGGCTTCTCATTGCAGTGGCTTCTCTTGCTGTGGAACGTGGGCTCTAGGATGCATGGGATTCAGTAGTTGTGGCACATGGGCTCAGTAGTTGTGGCACGTGGGCCCAGTAGTTGTGGCTTGCGAGCTCTAGAGAACAGGCTCAGTAGTTGTGGTGCATGGGCTTAGTTGCTCTGCAGCATGTGGGATCTTCCTGGACCAGGGCTTGTACCCGTGTCCCCTACATTGGCAGGCTGACTCTTAACCACTGTGCCACCTGGGGAGCCCTTAGAGGAGACTTTTATGATGTTCCTTTGCCCTGACATATAGTCTGATGGCAGCATGGACTCAATTAATGTCAGTGACTGAGGAGACATCTGGCAGCTTTCTGGATGTCTCCAGACCCCATCTGAGAGGGTTAAAGCATTTAGTTCTGTTTTCAAAGAGCCTTTTGCTCTCTATCAACCTCAGGTGGTTCCTTAAGGGAGATCTATTGTTCCTTGAGGGGCCTCCATGGAGGGTAGGGGGACTAAAGTTCAAGTGACCGCAGGGAGCAGAGGGGCTGAGATGGGAAATATCTCTCAGGGTGGAGAGAGGGTTGGAGGAGGTAGGGGGTTGAAGGGGAACATGTCAAAGAATCAAGGGAACAGGAGGGAAGATTCAAAGCAGTAAAAGGAGGAAGCAGGAACAGCTGTGATGGGAAGGGACAGGTTTTAAGGAAGCCAGTGTGGGAAGACCTTAGATTTCCCAAAAAGACCACTGTAGTTTCAAGTTATCCTTAGTAAAATCATGCCAACAAGAAAGGAAGAACAGGGCTTCCCTGGTGGTGCAGTGGTTGAGAGTCCTCCTGCCAGTGCAGGGGACACGGGTTCGTGCCCCGGTCCGGGAGGATCCCACATGCCGCAGAGCGACTGGGCCCGGGAGCCATGGCTGCTGAGCCTGCGCATCCGGAGCCTGTGCTCTGCAACGGGAGAGGCTGCAGCAGTGAGAGGCCCGCATACCGCAAACATAAATAAATTTTAAAATAAATAAATAAAAGGAAGAACAGAACTGGCACAACAGAATTTCAGCAGGAGTTTCAGTAGGGGGTTTTCAGTCCAAGGAGAAGGTCCCATGTTCTTAACTAATGCTACCTTGATACTTATGAACAGAGAGCCTGGAACTCCAACCCAATTTGCACCTGCCTGCCTTCTAGAAACAGAGAAACCCAGCTCTCTATCCCAGCCTCTCTTTGCCTGGGACTCTAACCTACCTTTGAAAGTACACTTCATTCTTAAGAACCAACATCTGTCCCTACAAGCTACAGGGAACATTTTTCTGGTTTAGAAGTCAAACTCACCAATGGATCCCTGATCATTCAGTCAGAAGTGAAGACCAAATCTTCAAAGGTATGCACTTAGGGTCCTGGGTGAGTTATCTGGGCTCCAGTGATGAAACTGGTCCTATCTGAGTTACAGTACTGTCTCTGTTAAAGAAAAAGTATAGCTGGATATTAAAGTGGTCAAAACAGATTTTATTCAGGACTGTTGAAATAGGGGAAAAGAGACCTCAGTATAGAACTGGCTCTATTCCAAATACAGCAGGGGCAAATGCGAATTTATAGCCAAGGGGCCTTGTGGGAGTCGGTGGATGGAAAATTACTAAGAGGAAACATTAGTGGTATAGGAACTTCTGGCTAATTAACTAACAGTTTTTTTGCTGAAGACAGGGCAGTGTGATCAGAAATCACTTGGCAGACGGTAGGGGATGAGAAACCTGATGGATATGAAGGGTGATCAGACATGGAAGATTGAGAGACTCTTGCTTGACTGACTTAGCTGGGTTCTTGCTTAGGATTTTGCAAGGAAGTGCACAGATGGGCCCAAGGAAACCCCCAACTCCTTTGTTACAAGCCAGTGTTCAGTTTTTGGAGTTCTTGAAGCATTTCTGTCTTCTTCCCTCAGCACAGCCACCTGCCATGCAGAAAGGAGCTGCCGTTGGACACGAGGACACAAACAGGAGGAAAGGACTCTTGGCACCAAAGCCCTAACCAGTGTTGTCTTCGGCCCTAATGGGTAAAGGTGTTTAATTACCATGAGCAACACTACCCCAATGTTTCTGTTGGGGTCATCAGTGATTGAGAAAACCACAAACAAATGATCCCAGAAATTGTTTCAAATAGAAGGCCTTCACTAATAGGTATGAAATAGATAACTAATAAGAACCTGGTGTATAAAAATTAAATAAATAAAATAAAATTCAAATTAAAAAAAAAGAGAGAAGGCCTTGGTGTACTCTTACCTGGGCTGCCCAAGACCAGGCCAAGGTGCAGAGATTTGTGGGGCAGGGGAACTTCTCCTTGACCTTGACCTAGAGAAGGTACTGAAGAGTAAGCAGGCAACTGCCTGGGCCTGATGCAAGCTCAGGAACAGCACTTGGAGGAACCGGAAGAAAATCACCTTCCCACTCCCCACGATTTCTCATGCAGGTGACCTTGCAAAGGCCCTATTTTTACACTAATCACCTAAATTTGTATTGTATTTCTCTGGTACAGATTGTTTCCTCTAGACCATTTTATGCTGTTTTCACAACTCATCTACTCTTTGCTCCCCACCCCCGCCCCCACCGACTGCTGTGTTACTCAGACCAAGGGAAGTGTTAGAACATGGCCAGCTGCCTTGGAGACGAAGGCCAACAAACTCCACTCAGGTTCCCTTGACTGCCTGTCTCTATGAGGTACTGGTCTTTTCTTCTTGTTCGCATGATGTACCATTATATTTTGCATTTATATATTGGTATTACACTCTTTTATAGACTTGATGTTTTACAAATGATATGTAATAGTTTTCCTCTATTCTCCCTTCTGTTTTTTTTCTCGTAGGTTTTATTTTTTAATATGATCTGTGTTTTTTGAATCCACATCTCTCCTTCATAGTGTTTTTTAAATGTTTACATTAGAAGAAAAAAAGGGAGGCCTGAGTGAAGGGCCAGAATAAAGTCTGGTGAAGCAAAGAATAGGTGTCACTACCAAATGAAAAGTGGACAACTATTCAACAATGGAGGTTAGAAGTAATACGTCTGGAATTCAGGGTGTCCCTTAGGGTTTCTCTTAGTGTTACCATACCCTGTGATTAAGGTCAATAGAAAAATGATAAGAACTCAATCCAAATCATACTATTAGTGACCCAAAACTTTTCACTCCTCAGGTGCTTACAGAGGCAAAGGGAATACAGAATTTGCAGTAGAAGAGTTAATTATAAATACTGGCTTTGATCTCATGACTTGTTACTGAAAGGAGGACTGTAATTGTCATAGGTATTTCTTCCTTTTTGTGTTGACACTTTTGTATGTATATATGCATATATTAAATATGTATATTTGTTTTCTATCCTCATTTATTCTCTTATCATTCAACATGAGATGTTTTAACTTTATATCATAGTATTCAAGTGTTGTTAATCTAACAACATACTAACTTTTATGGGATATCTAGGAGAATAGTAAACATCATTCAAGGACATACTTCCTCTGCTGAGGAAGAGGTGACTGTTTTTGGTTGTACACAGGATGTCTTATCATGTTAGGCAGAATCAAGACCTCACTGTCTTTATTTGATGATTAAGTATGGTTGAAGACATTGGGTATAGGTGTCAAGTTGAGAAGGAGTGGACTTGTGATGTTTAATGTTCTGTGTCAACTTGATTGGGCTAAGGGAGTTGGGTATGTGCTAAAACATTATTTCTGAGTGTGTCTGTGTTTCTGAGGGTAGTAGCATTTATTTCAGTATTCTTTATAAAGAGATTCACCCTCTTCAATGAGGTCAGGCATCACCCAATCCAGAGAGAGGTGACCAATGGAAGAAAAAGACAAAGGAAGGATGAATTTCCTCTCCTCTATTAGAGTTGAGGCATCCAACCTTTCCTGCCTTTGGACATGTGTTCCTGGTCTGTGCCTTTGGATTCTGAGATTTACACCAGCTACTAACTTGTTCTGAGTCCTTTGATACACTATCAACTCCCTTCCTTCTTAGGCATATATACTTTGCTAAATTATTCCATAATCATTCCTCATTCTCCAGATAGCAGATGGCAGATTGTGGGGCTACTCAGCCTTTATAAACATCTGAGATAATTCTTATAATAAATATACTCTTATATCTATCTATCTATCATTATCCTCATCTCCTATTGGATCTGGTTTGCTGCAGAACTCTGGCTAATATAGATTTTGGTTCCAAGAATAGTTCTCGAGGAACAGAATTTTAAGGATGATTATTCTGATTGTTTCTGAGTTTTCTGGAATCTTCTCTCTAATCTGATTAGATTTAAAGATGATAATGACTTTATTTCCAGTAGTATGCAGAGTAAGCACTAGTAGACAAAGTTGTGTGCTGAGTATGGAGATAAAACAGTTTCCTTGTGCCAGGGTTATTACATTGGATCCCTCTATCATGGGAACTACAACTTTTTTTCTTCACTGGAATAGACACTAAACTTGGTACAGATTTGCCTTACCTGCATGCAAAACTATTGCCAAAACAATCATTCATGGGCTTAAAGAATGTCTCGTCCACTGTTATGGTATCCTACACAACATTGTTTCAGATCAGTAAACTCACTTCATAGCAAAAAAAGTGTGGCAATGGGCCCATGCACATGATATTCACTGGTCATACCACATCTCCCACCATCTGGAGCAGCTAGTTTGATAGAATGGTAGAAGGGCTTTTAGAAGACTCATTTACGAAGCCAGTTGTGAAGATATTTGTTACAGGGCTGTAACAAGATTTTCCAGTAGGCTATGTATATTCTGAATCAGCATCCACTATGGTGCTATTTTCTTCTATCCAGGATTCATGGATCCAAGAATCAAGGGGTAGAAAAGGAAACGGCACCATTTTTGCTTCCTGTTCCCCTAACTTTATGCTCTGTTGACCTAGAAGTCTTAGATACAGAGGAAGGATTTCTTCTCCTAGGAGACAAAACATTGATTCCCTCAAATGGAAGTTAAGACCTCCACCTGGCCACACTGGGCTCCTAGTGCCTGTGAATCAACATACAAGGCAGGGAGTTTGGTTGCTGGCTAGGGTGATTGATTCTGACTACTGTCGGAGAAAACCCATAGTTGCACAATAGTTAAAATGATAAAAAGAGACTATTCAGGGCTACTGGACTAGGGTAAAAGAGCCCCCAGTATTGAACCGGGGTCAATTTTGAAGTCAGTCCACCCTATTGTTCAAAAGAATGAAGAGACATACTTCTTTCCTGAGAACAATATAGTCCGTTTCTTGTCAGTCACCTTTTATTCATTAAAGCCCTGCTAAATTATCTGTTGACATTAAAGTATGCTTTATGGTGCTAACCGCCAGACATTTAATGAAGTGGAGTTTCTACGAAAATAACATAAAGACAAATATTAATATAAAAACCCAGTTTCTGATCCCAAGAGGGAAGCCTGTTGAGAAATTTCTTGATGTTGCACTCAAAACATCTTTAGATGGTGAGTACAGACAGCAGTGATAATCCAGTGGATTTCTTGGTTTGCAGTTTGAATGTCTTTAGTGATGGCATTGGGTTTTTTTGTTCAACTTTCTGAGTGGCACACACAGCAGTAGACATGAAGCTTGCCCACACATGATCATTTGTGGTGATTTACTTGAGGTGTATATCTAATCCTGCAGCTTCAACTTGCACAGATTCAGGAAAAGGAAAGTTTTAGTTTTCCATGATTCCAAGTCAGATGGGAGAAAAATTGGAAACATTAATTTGGAGAGTTGTAGGCAGATACTGGAGAAACTAGAAGAACTCAGGCTTTTGCACTGAGCGGCAAAATGTGCAAGATGGAATCCAAAAGGATAGGTTGTAGTTTTCCACTGAAATGATTTTTTTTTCTTTCTCAGGACACCAACATTAAACCAGAAACAAAGTAAGACAAATTTGTTTGCAAAATAATCTCATTTCATTGTACTTTGCCTGATTATTTACATAAGTGCATAAACATTTCTGTCTATTGCTGATTATAAACACCCTCAAGAGAACAATCAGTGTCAAACAATGATTGGCTGTGAATGCAGAAATTAAATTGGCTATGTTTATGTCTGGTGAGAGTTTGTTTGAGAAGGACAATTATTTATTTCTGTGGCACACAATATTTTAACATAAAAAACAGACAAGTTTATTGACCAATTTGTATGAATTTCATACAATATCCTCTCCCACAAATATTCTCCAACTTAAAAAATGTATATGTGTATATACATTATATATGCTATATATATATATTATATGTGCTATATATATTATATATATTCATTTTGTTGTTGTATAGCTCATTTTCTCTTTCTCACCCTCGAAAAATCGATCATTCTGCTTTAGGACAAAGATATTCTTCTTAATCCTTAACAGCTCCTTATCAAAAATACATCCTACTTTGCCTTCACACAGAGGTTTTATTTTTTCTTTACCCTTGTTAATCCTGGTAGTGTGTCAGTTACAAATATTGATTACAATTTTTAACCATTAGTCACCTTTCTTTGACAGAGAAAACTAGGGAACAAGCAATTTTAACTGACTGCCTCATATATCATTCTGTATCAGATTTATGAATACATTGGTTCATAATTTTCTAGAGGCATATGCCATATAATAGTACAAAGCTCATGTTTTTTTTAACAGGTCCAAATATATTTATGCTGTACAAAAACAAGATGCCAAAGTACATAACCTTATGCTCAGCAATTACTATTTAATTACTTTATTTTTTATTTTGGAAATAATCTAGCTATACAATGAATCTTCCTATTTACTTTAACTTAGTATAGCTGTAAGGTTTCAAGCTACTAAAAAGGTTTGTGGACCTTTTTTAAAAACACATACTATAAAACATAATAATTATTGAAAAGTTAATTTACAAACTTTTATCCCACTTATATCTATTTAATTTCCTTGTTCTTAATATTTATGTTCTAATTGATCACAAAATTTTTATAAGATAAACAAATGCACACATCATTCTAAATTATTTTCTTAATTCACACCTTATGTAACTTATCAAAAAAAAACTCACAAAGAACTGAAAATGTTAAATATATGGTTGTTCCTGTTTCCCTTTTTCTTTTTCTTTTTTAACACCTTCATTGGAGTATAATTGCTTTACAATGTTGCATTACTTTCTGCTGTATAACAAAGTGAATCAGCTATATATATACATATATCCCCATATCCCCTCCCTCTTGCGTTTCCCTCCCACCCTCCCTATCCCACCACTCTAGGTAGTCACAAAGCACTTAGCTGATCTCCTTGTGCTATGCAGCTGCTTCCCACTAGCTAAATATTTTATATTTGGTAGCGTATATATGTCCATGCCACTCTCTCATTTAATCCCATTTACCCTTCCCCCACCCCATGTCCTCAAGTCAATTCTCTACATCTGTGTCTTTATTCCTGTCCTACCCCTAGGTTCCTCAGAATCATTTTTTTTTAATTCCATATATATGTGTTAGCATGCACCAGTCAAAATCTTCCTTGTTTTTTTCTTTCTAATTTACTATTATGCTTGACATGCATCAAGAAACTCACGTTAATGTACATTTTTCCTTAGTTTAGATTTATAGTTTTATAATCTCAGACATCTAGTAGAGTTAACATAAGATTAAATACTATACCTAGATAGAAAAAAAATGTGTGTTCATCATGGTTCTTTTCTTTTCTTTTTTTTTTTTTTTGAACATCTTTATTGGGGTATAATTGCTTTACAATGGTGTGTTAGTTTCTGCTTTATAACGAAAGGAATCAGCTATACATATACATATATCTCCATATCTCCTCCCTCTTGTGTCTCCCTCCCACCCTCTCTATGCCACCCCTCTAGGTGTTCACAAAGCACCAAGCTGATATCCCTGTCCTATGTGGCTGCTTCCCACTACCTAACTATTTTACATTTGGAAGTGTATATATGTCCATGCCACTCTCTCACTTAATCCCAGCTTACCCCTCCCCCTCCCTGTGTCCTCAAGTCCATTCTCTATGCCTGCATGTTTATTCCTGTCCTGCCCCTAGGTTCTTCAGAACCTTTTTTTTTTTTAGATTCCATATATATATATATTAGCATACGGTATTTGTTTTTCTCTTTCTGATATACTTCACTCTGTATGACAGACTCTAGGTCCATCCACCTCAACACAAATAACTCAATTTCATTCCCTTTTATGGCTGAGTAATATTCCATTGTATATATGTGCCACATCTTCTTTATCCATTCATATATCAATGGACATTTAGGTTGCTTCCATGTCCTGGGTATTATAAATAGAGCTGCAATGAACATTTTGGTACAAAACTCTTTTTGAATTATGGTTTTCTCAGGTATATGCCCAATAGTGGGATTGCTGGCTCATACGGTAGTTCTATTTTTAGTTCTTTAAGGAAACTCCATACTGTTCTCCATAGTAGCTGTATCAATTTACATTCCCACCAACAGTACAAGAGGGTTCCCTTTTCTCCACACCCTTTCCAGCATTTATGGTTTGCAGATTTTTTGATGATGGCCATTCTGACTGGTGTGAGGTGATACCTCATTGTAGTTTTGATTTGCATTTCTCTAATGATTAGAGATATTTAGTATCATTTCATGTGTTTGTTGGCAATCTGTATATCTTCTCTGGAGAAATGTCTATTTAGGTGTTCTGCCGATTTTTGGATTGGATTGTTTGCTTTTTTGTTATTGAGCTGCATGAGCTGCTTGTAAATTTTAGAGATTAATCCTTTGTCTGTTGCTTCATTTGCAAATATTTTCTCCCATTCTGAGGGTTGTCTTTTCGTCTTGTTTATGGTTTCCTTTGCTGTGCAAAAGCTTTGAAGTTTCATGAGGTCCCATTTGTTTATTTTTGTTTTTATTTCCATTTCTCTAGGAGGTGGGTCCAAAAGGATCTTGCTGTGATTTATGTCATAGAGTGTTCCGCCTATGTTTTCCTCTAAGAGTTTTATAGTGTCTGGCCTTACATTTAGGACTTTAATCCATTTTTAGTTTATTTTTGTGTATGGTGTTAGGGAGCATTCTAATTTCATTCTTTTACATGTAGCTGTTCAGTTTTCCCAGCACCACTTATTGAAGAGACTGTCTTTTCTCCACTGTATATTGTTGCCTTCTTTATCAAAGATAAGGTGACCATATGTACATGGGTTTATCTCTGGGCTTTCTATCCTGTTCCATTGATCTATGTCTCTGTTTTTGTGCCAGTACCATACTGTCTAGATTATTGTATCCTTGTAGTATAATCTGAAGTCAGGGAGCCTGATTCCTCCAGCTTCATTTTTCTTTCTCAGGATTGTTTTGTCTATTCGGGGTCTTTTGTGTTTCCATACAAATTGTGAAATTTTTGGTCCTAGTACTGTGAAAAATGCCATTGGTCGTTTGATAAGGATTGCACTGAATCTGTAGATTGCTTTGGGTAGTAGAGTCATTTTCACAATGTTGATTCTTCCAATCCAAGGATATGGTATATCTCTCCATTTGTTGGTATCATCTTTAATTTCTTTCATCAGTGCCTTATACTTTTCTGTATACAGGTCTTTTATCTCCCTATGTAGATTTATTCCTAGGTATTTTATTCTTTTTGTTGCAGTGGTAAATGGGAGAATTTCCTTATTTTCTCTTTCAGATTTTTCATAATTAGTGTATAGGAATGCAAGAGATTTCTGTGCATTAATTTTGTATCCTATTACTTTACCAAATTCTTTGATTAGCTCTAGTAGTTTTCTGGTAATATCTTTAGGATTCTCTCATGTCATCTCCAAGCAGTGACAGTTTTACTTCTTCTTTTCTGATTTGGATTCCTTTTATTTATTTTTTGTCCTGATTGCTGTGGCTGAAACTTCCAAAACTTTGTTGAATAATAGTGGTGAGTGGGCAACCTTTTCTTGTTCCTGATCCTAGTGGATAAGGTTTCAGTTTTTCACCACTGAGAATGATTTTCGCTGTGGGTTTGTCATATGTGGCCTCTATTATGTTGATGTAACTTCCCTGTATGCCTGCTTTCTGGAGGGTTTGTTTTTTTTTTCATAAATGGGTGTTGAATTTTGTCAAAAGCTTTTTCTGCATTTGTTGAGATGATCGTATTGTTTTTCTCCTTCAATTTGTTAATATGGTTGATCACATTGATTGATTTGCATATATTGAAAACTCCTTGCATTCCTGGGATAAACCCCACTTGATCATGGTGTATTACATCATGTTTAATGCTGAAAACTCTGAAAACATGCTTGCTTTTATTTTATGAACAATTTTTAAACATAGCTTTATGAATCAAAGATATCCCAGTTAAAGGGAACTTTAATAAAATAGATTTATTTCTACATTTCTGAGAGTTGTAAGAATAATTATTGTAGTACTCATTTATCTCAAAACCAATTTGATTAGATATCCTTTAAGGGATTTTATAAATTAATTTAGTAATATCACTCAGAGGTAGGAATTATAACATATCCATAGCATACATGCAACATGCATACAAACATACAGAAACATTCAGACAGCTGCAAAATGAGATCTTACAGCTTTTATCCTAAAATTTCAGCCCTGACTCAGTAAAACATAGTAATACAGTCTCACAGGTTTATCACCCCTTTACTTTTTAATTGAATTGTGTTTCTGTAAAATAGGAAGTTAAGATTAACCGTCCACCAGTATTTGTGGAGATACTATTGATTTCCTTTTGCCGTGATATGCAATCTGATGGAGGCTGTAGAGCAAATTTTAGACCAATGGTAGAGCAGACATCTAGCAGCTGCCCGGATGTCCCCAAACCCTTATGAGTAGTCAAAACATCCATTTATGTTTCCAAGCAGTCTTTCTTTTTAATACTTTCAGTAACAGGTGGCTGGTTTTGTGGGTCCTTATCCCTTTGGGATCCATTGATGGAGGATAGGGTGTAAGAATTTAAAGTGACTGTAGGGAGCTGAGGAATTAATGTTGGAAGAGAAAAGTCTTGCTGGTGGGCAGAGGGATTGAGGAGATATGAGTTCAAAGGAAGACACATTGAAGGATTCAAGGGAACTAGAGGGATGATTCAAAGCACTAAATGGAGAAAAGAAGGACAGTTGTGATTAGAAGAGAAGTTTAGGGAGCCAGTTTGGGAAGATTTTATGATTCCCACAGAGGACATTGAAGTTTTAAATTATCCTTACTAAAACCATGCCAACGAGAAAGGAAGCATAATTGGCAGAGGATATTCAGCAGCTACTCAAGAGGCAGGGGTTTCACTGCTAAGAAGTTTTTATGTTCTAAACTGGTGGAACTATATCCATATGAACAGAGGATCTTGGAACTCTACCCAGTTTGTGCTTCCTACGACTTTAAGCCAGCTTCTTAGAGATAAACCTAGGATTCCAGTCTGCCTCTGTCTGGGACTCTAACCCAGTTTCTAGAGTATACTTAAAATCTTATGATTCAAAGCTTTAAGTGTCATTCATCTGGACAACTGTTTGTCATTGGATTCACCAAAAGGATCCCTAATCAATTAGTCAGGAGTGAAGACAGAGTTTTAAAAGGTGCACACTTAGGGTCTTAGGTGAGGACTTCAGAGCTCCAAAGATGAGTCTGATCTACCTGAGTTGTGGCATGTAATTGTCAAAGAAAGAAAATAGTGTTCTAAGGGGTAAGAACAGATTTTATTCAGGGCTATTGCAATGGGGGGAAAGAAATATCAGTATAGAATCAGGCTCAAAACCCAATACAACAAGAGCATGAGGGAATTTATAGCCAAGGAGCCTGATGCAGTTCAGTGGATGGAAAATTGCTAAAGGGATCATCAAGGGCAACAGGGATTCTGGCTACACTGACCTAAGAATATTGTTGCTGAAGACAGGCCAGACTCATAAGATATCATCTAGTGGATGGTGGAGTATAAGAAATCTGATTAGATATTGAGGTGATCTGACATAGAGGATGAGAGATGCTTGCTAAACTGACTTAGCAGGGTTCTTGCTAAGGATTTTATGACGATGTGCACAGGTGGGCTTAGGAGTTGTTTCAGGAGCCTGATTCATGTTTATTGAAGTAAAGAATTTTTGTCAGTATCAAAGGCAAATTGGACAGTTACTCCACATTATAGGTAAGGAAGAGTATGTCTGGAATACAATACAGGATATCCCTAGGGTTTCTCTTTTTAATACCATCTCCTGTGTTAAGGTCAATGGAAGCATACAACAACACTATTCAAGCAGGACTAGTTATGGCCCAGACCCTTAAAGAATGAATGTTTCAGTTACCCCACCAGGTAAAGAACTACCACAAGCTGAGATGCTTGCTGATGCAAAAGGATTACAGAATGTGTAGTGGGAGATGGTAGTTAAATATATGATCTACTACCATGTGAACAAGTTGCAGACAGGAGAACTGTAAATGTCATGAGTATTTCCTTCTTATTTTGTTATTAATACATGTGTGTGTGTGTGTGTGTGTGTGTGTGTGTAGAGAGAGAGAGAGAGAAAAAGCAATGTCCTTGAATTCTATCTTCTCTTATTCCCTTATCATGTTAACATGAGATGTAATAACTTTATATTGTAGTATTTAAGTATTGCTTATTTTTCTTCACACTATTTTTTACATATCTAGGAGAAGAGTAAAAATCACTCAAGGGCTTTACCTCCTATTTTGGGGAAGAAGTTAGTGTAGCTTTCAGTAGTATGCACAATATTTCTGTCATGTTAGACAGATTTATGACTTTATTATTGTCTTTATTTGAAGAATAAGTATAGTTTAGGGTAATGTATATAAGTGTTTAGTTGACCAAGGGTGGATTTATGATGATTAATTTTATGTGTCAACCTGACTGAGCTAAGGGAAGTCCAAATGTGTGTGTGTGTGTGTGTGTGTGTGTGTGTGTGTCTTTGTGTGTTTATCTGTGTAAGTTATTTCTCTGGAAAATCCTGATTAAAGTAGGTTTTGGAAGAGGAGATGGTTGAGAAGAACATAATTTTTGATGGGTCTTACGAGTTGGTTGTGGGTATTCTGGAATTGCTGTTTGATCTGATTAGATGTGAAGATGCTAATGACTCTGTTGCCACAACAACAGTGCACTGTTGTTCCATGGTTTGAACTGCTCATAGTGGTACACAAATATCTCTATTGGATATTCCTAATCAAATACTTATAAGAAGCAAGGAGCTAAGTAACTGTGTATGAGACATTTGAGCATTTTTGGAAAACTGAGGATATAATAATAATATTGGCTAGTTCCTCCTGTTGTCACTGGATAAAGTGTTGAAAGAAAAGCCTGAGCTTAGGGATTGAACTCTTAATGAAACATTGCATTCATGACATAAGAACTTCACGGTTTACCCTGAGAGAGGACCTTACCTCCTGTCAGGGCTGAACTGCTAGAAATGACACTGTGATGGGTGAATTTCAACAAGTTCAATACCAGACTTCTAGGGTACCTACTGTTAAAGTCAAGGCATTGACCATGAAAAAGATTACTCTGTATATTGATATTGGATGTGCAAGAAGATTCTGAGGAAGATGGAGACATCAAGTGGTTAAATTGTGATGAGTTTTTTTTTTTAAATTTAAGTATAGTTGATTTACAATATTATATTAGTTTCAGGTGTAGAAAATAATGATTTGATATATTTACAGATTATACTCCATTTAAAATTATTATAAAATATTCACTATATTCCCTGTGTTGTACATTACATACTTATATCTTATTTGTTTTATACCAAGGAGTTTGTACCTCATAATCCCCTTCCCTTATTTCCCCATCCCCCTTCCCATCTCTCCACTGTTAACTGCTAGTTTTTTCTCTGTATTTATTAGTCCATTTCTGTTTTGTTATGTTTGTTCATTTGTTTTGTTTTATAGATTCCACATATAGGTGAAATTATACAGTAGTTGTCTTTCTCTGTCTGATTTATTTCACTAAGCATAAATAATACCCTCTAAGTCCATCCACATTGTTTCAAATGGAAAAATTTCATTCTTTTGCATGGCTGAATATATTATATTCCTTTTGCATGGCTGAGTATTATTCCATTATATATAATTACATATAATGGAATAATACTCAGCCATATATATATATATACACACATATATATAGGTGTACACACACACACATCTTCTTTATCTATTCATCTATCGATGGACACTCAGGTTGCTTCCATGTCTTGTCTACTGTAAATAATGATGCGATGAACATTAGACTGCTCGTTATCTTTTTGAAGTAGTGTTTTCATTTTCCTTGGGTATGCACTAAGGAATGGAATTGCTGTGTCATATGGTAGTTCTCTTTTTAGATTTTGAGGAAGCTCCATACTGTTATCCATGGTGGCTGCACCAATTTACATTCCTACCAACAGTGTAGGAGGGTTCCCTTTTCTCCACATCCTCCCCAACATTTGTTGTAGACTTTTTGATGATAGCCATTCTAATACATGTGAGGTGATGTCACATTTTTTTATTAGTTTCTGCTTTATAACAAAGTGAATCAGTCATACATATACATCTGTTCACACATCCATGCCCTCATGCATCTCCCTCCCTCCCACCCTCCCCATCCCACCCCACCAGGTGGTCACAAAGCACCGAGCTGATCTCCCTGTGCTCTGTGGCTGCTTCCCACTATCTATCTACCTTACGTTTGGTAGTGTATATATGTCCATGCCTCTCTTTCGCTTTGTCACAGCTTACCCTTGCCCCTCCCCATATCCTCAGGTCCATTCTCAAGTAGGTCTGTGTCTTTATTCCCGTTTTACCCCTAGGTTCTTCATGACATTTTTTTTTAATTCCATATATATGTGTTAGCATACGGTGTTTGTCTTTCTCTTTCTGACTTACTTCACTCTGTATGACAGACTCTAGGTCTATCCACCTCATTACAAATAGCTCAGTTTCATTTCTTTTTATGGCTGAGTAATATTCCATTGATATACATGCCACATCTTCTTTATCCATTCATCTGATGATGGACACTTAGGTTGTTTCCAGCTCTGGGCTATTGTGAACAGAGCTGCAATGAACATTTTGGTACATGTCTCTCTTTTTTTTTTTTTTTTAAAGTAAATCCATTTTTTTTTAGAAACTTAGTTACTTTTTTTTTTTAAATGTTGAGCCCTCTTTTAATTAATTTATTTTTATTTTTGGCTGTGTTGGGTCTTCGTTTCTGTGCAAGGGCTTTCTCTAGTTGTGGCAAGCGGGGGCCACGCTTCATCGTGGTGAGTGGGCCTCTCACTGTCGCAGCCTCTCTTGTTGCAGAGCACAGGCTCCAGACGCGCAGGCTCAGTAGTCGTGGCTCACAGGCCCAGTTGCTCCGCGGCATGTGGGATCGTCCCAGAACAGGGTTCGAACCAGTGTCCCCGGAATTAGCAGGCAGATTCTCAACCACTGCGCCACCAGGGAAGCCCCCATGTCTCTTTCTGAATTATGGTTTTCTCAGGGTATATGCCTAGTAGTGGGATTGCAGGATCATATGGTAGTTCTATTTTTAGTTTTTTAAGGGACCTCCATACTGTTCTCCATAGTGGCTGTACCAATTCACATTCCCACCAGCAGTGCAAGAGTGTTCCCTTTTCTCCACACCCTCCCCAGCATTTATTGTTTCTAGATTTCTTGATGATGGCCATTCTGACTGGTGTGAGATGATATCTCATTGTAGTTTTGATTTGCATTTCTCTAATGATTACTGATGTTGAGCATCCTTTCATGTGTTTGTTGGCAGTCTGTATATCTTCTGTGGAGAAATGTCTATTTAGGTCTTCTGCCCATTTTTGGATTGGGTTGTTTGTTTTTTTGCTATTGAGCTGCATGAGCTGTTTATAAATTTTGGAGATTAATCCTTTGTCAGTTGCTTCATTTGCAAATATTTTCTCCCATTCTGAGGGTTCTCTTTTGGTCTTCTTTATGGTTTCCTTTGCTGTGCAAAAGCTTTGAAGATTCATTAGGTACCATTTGTTTATCTTTGTTTTTATGTACATTTCTCTAGGAGGTGAGTCCAAAAGGATCTTGCTGTGATTTATGTCATAGAGTGTTCTGCCTATGTTTTCCTCTAAGAGTTTGATAGTTTCTGGCCTTACATTTAGGTCTTTAATCCATTTTGAGCTTATTTTTGTGTATGGTGTTAGGGAATGATCTAATCTCATACTTTTACATGTCCCTGTCCAGTTTTCCCAGCACCACTTATTGAAGAGGCTGTCCTTTCTCCACTGTACATTCCTGCCTCCTTTATCAAAGATAAGTTGACCATATGTGCGTGGGTTTATCTCTGGGCTTTCTATCCTGTTCCATTGATCTATCTTTCTCTTTTTTGTGCCAGTACCACACTGTCTTGATTACTGTAGCTTTGTAGGATAGTCTGAAGTCAGGGAGCCTGATTCCTCCAGCTCTGTTTCTCGTTCTCAAGATTGCTTTGGCTATTCGGGGTCTTTTGTTTCTCCAAACAAATTTTGAAATTTTTTGTTCTAGTTCTGTGAAAAATGCCAGTGGTAGTTTGATAGGGATTGCATTGAATCTGTAGATTGCTTTGGGTAGTAGAGTCATTTTCACAATATTGATTCTTCCAATCCAAGGATATGGTATATCTCTCCATCTATTTGTATCATCTTTAATTTCTTTCATCAGTGTCTTATAATTTTCTGCATACAGGTCTTTTGTCTCCTTAGGTAGGTTTATTCCTAGATATTTTATTCTTTTTGTTGCAATGGTAAATGGGAGTGTTTTCTTGATTTCATTTTCAGATTTTTCATCATTAGTGTACAGGAATGCCAGAGATTTCTGTGCATTAATTTTGTATCCTGCTACTTTACCAAATTCATTGATTAGCTCTAGTAGTTTTCTGGTAGCATTTTTAGGATTCTCTATGTATAGTATCATGTCATCTGCAAACAGTGACAGCTTTACTTCTTCTTTTCCAATTTGGATTCCTTTTATTTCCTTTTCTTCTCTGATTGCTGTGGCTAAAACTTCCAAGACTAGGTTGAATAAGAGTGGTGAGAGTGGGCAGCCTTGTCTTTTTCCTGATCTTAGTGGAAATGGTTTCAGTTTTTCACCATTGAGGACAATGTTGGCTGTGGGTTTGTCATATATGGCCTTTATTATGTTGAGGAAAGTTCCCTCTATGCCTCCTTTCTGAAAGGTTTTTATCATAAATGGGTGTTGAATTTTGTCGAAAGCTTTCTCTGCATCTATTGAGATGATCATATGGTTTTTCTCCTTCAACTTCTTAATATGGTGTATCACATTGATTGATTTGCGTATATTGAAGAATCCTTGCATTCCTGGAATAAACCCCACTTGATCATGGTGTATGATCCTTTTAATGTGCTGTTGGATTCTGTTTGCTAGTAGTTTGTTGAGGATTTTTGCATCTATGTTCATCAGTGATATTGGGCTGTAGTTTTCTTTCTTTGTGACATCCTTGCCTGGTTTCGGTATCAAGGTGATAGTGGCCTCATAGAATGAGTTTGGGAGTGTTCCTTCCTCTGAAATTGTTTGGAAGAGTTTGAGAAGGATGGGTGTTAGCTCTTCTCTAAATATTTGATAGAATTCGCCTGAGAAGCCATCTGGTCCTGGGCTTTTGTTTGTTGGAAGATTTTTAATCACAGTTTCAATTTCAGTGCTTGTGATTGGTCTATTCATATTTTCTATTTCTTCCTGAGTCAGTCTTGGCAGGTTGTGCATTTCTAAGAATTTGTCCATTTCTTCCAGGTTGTCCATTTTATTGGCATAGAGTTGCTTGTAGCAATCTCTCATAATCTTTTGTATTTCTGCAGTGTCAGTTGTTACTTCTCCTTTTTCATTTCTAACTCTATTGATTTGAGTCTTCTCCCTTTTTTTCTTGATGAGTCTGGCTAATGGTTTGTCTATTTTGTTTATCTTCTCAAAGAACCAGCTTTTAGTTTTATTGATCTTTGCTATCATTTCCTTCATTTCTTTTTCCTTTTTTTCTGATCTGATCTTTATGATTTCTTTCCTTCTGCTAGCTTTAGGGGTTTTTTGTTCTTCTTTCTCTAATTGCTTTAGGTGCAGGGTCAGGTTGTTTGCTCGAGTTGTTTCCTGTTTCTTACGGTGGGATTGTATTGCTATAAACTTCCCCCTTAGAACTGCTTTTGCTGCGTCCCATAGGTTTTGTGTAGTCGTGTCTCCATTGTCATTTGTTTCTAGGTATTTTTTAATTTCCTCTTTGATTTCTTCAGTGATCAGTTCGTTATTAAGTAGTGTATTGTTTAGCCTCCATGTGTTTGTATTTTTTACAGATCTTTTCCTGTAATTGATGTCTAGTCTCATAGCATTGTGGTCGGAAAAGATACTTGATACAATTTCAATTTTCTTAAATTTACCAAGGCTTGATTTGTGACCCAAAATATGATCTATCCTGGAGAATGTTCCATGAGCACTTGAGAAAAATGTGTATTCTGTTGTTTTTGGATGGAATGTCCTATAAATATCAGCTAAGTCCATCTTGTTTAATGTATCATTTAAAGCTTGTGTTTCCTTATTTATTTTCATTTTGGATGATCTGTCCATTGGTGAAAGTGGGGTGTTAAAGTCCCCTACTATGATTGTGTTACTGTCGATTTCCCCTTTTATGGCTGTTAGTATTTGCCTTATGTATTGAGGTGCTCCTATGTTGGGTGCATAAATATTTACAATTGTTATATCTTCTTCTAGGATCAATCCCTTTATCATTATGTAGTGTCCTTCTTTGTCTCTTCTAATAGTCTTTATTTTAAAGTCTATTTTGTCTGCTATAAGAATTGCTACTCCAGCTTTCTTTTGATTTCCATTTACATGGAATATCTTTTTCCATCCCCTTACTTTCAATCTGTATGTGTCTCTAGGTCTGAAGTGGGTCTCTTGTAGACAGCATATATATGGGTCATGTTTTTGTATCCATTCAGCCAATCTGTGTCTTTTGGTGGGAGCATTTAGTCCATTTACATTTAAGGTAATTATTGATATGTATGTTCCTATTCCCATTTCCTTAATTGCTTTGGGTTCGTTATTGTAGGTATATTCCTTCTGTTGTGTTTCTTGCCTAGAGAAGTTCCTTTAGCATTAGTTGTAAAGCTGGTTTTGTGGTGCTGAACTCTCTCAGCTTTTGCTTGTCTGTAAATGTTTTAATTTCTCCATCAAATCTGAATGAGATCCTTGCTGGGTAGAGTAATCTTGGTTGCAGGTTTCTCTCCTTCATCACTTTAATTATGTCCTGCCACTCCCTTCTGGCTTGTAGAGTTTCTGCTGAGAGATCAGCTGTTAACCTGATGGGGATTCCCTTGTGTGTTATTTGTTTTTTTTCCTTTGCTGCTTTTAATATGATTTCTTTGTGTTTAATTTTTGACAGTTTGATTAATATGTGTCTTGGCGTATTTCTCCTTGGATTTATTCTGTATGGGACTCTCTGTGCCTCCTGGACTTGATTAACTATTTCCTTTCCCATATTAGGGAAGTTTTCAACTATAATCTCTTCAAATATTTTCTCAGTCCCTTTCTTTTTCTCTTCTTCTTCTGGAACCCCTATAATTCGAATGTTGGTGCGTTTAATGTTGTCCCAGAGGTCTCTGAGACTGTTCTCTGTTCTTTTCATTCTCTTTTCTTTATTTTGCTCTCCATCCGTTATTTCCACTATTTTATCTTCCACCTCACTTATCCGTTCTTCTGCCTCAGTTATTCTGCTATTGATCCCATCTAGAGTATTTTTCATTTCATTTATTGTGTTTTTAATCGATGCTTGATTCATCTTTAGTTCTTCTAGGTTCTTGTTAACTGTTTCTTGCATTTTGTCTATTCTATTTCCAAGATTATGGATCTTGGAAATAGAATCTTGGATCATCTTTCCTATCATTATTCTGAATTCTTTTTCAGGTAGACTGCTTGTTACCTCTTCATTTGTTAGGTCTGGTAGGTTTTTATCTTGCTCTTTCACCTGCTGTGTGTTTTTCTGTCTTCTCATTTTGCTTTTGTTACTGTGTTTGGGGTCTCCTTTTTGCAGGCTGCAGATTCGTAGTTCCTGTTGTTTTTGGTGTCTGTCCCCAGTGGCTAAGGTTGTTTCAGTAGGTTGTGTAGGCTTCCTGGTGGGGGGGACTAGAGCCTGTGTTCTGGTGGTTGAGGCTCGATCTTGTCTTTCTGGTGGACAGGTCCACGTCTGGTGGTGTGTTTTGAGGTGCCTGTGGCCTTATTATGTTTTTAGGCAGCCTCTCTGTTAATGGGTGGGGTTGTGTTCCTTCCTTGCTAGTTGCTTGCCATGGGGTGACCAGCACTGTAGTTTGCTGGTCGTTGAGTGAAGCTGGGTGCTGGTGTTGAGATGGAGATCTCTGGGAGATTTTTGCTGCTTGATATTATGTGGAGCTGGGAGGTCTCTTGTGGACCCGTGTCCTGAAGTTGGCTCTCCCACTTCAGAGGCACAGCACTGACTCCTGGCTGCAGCACCAAGAGCCTTTCATCTACCCGGCTTAGCTGCTCAGTTCATTATCATCATCTCATGGCCAAATGGAGGAAGCCCAGGAGCTCTGGGCCAGCCCGTCCGGGTGCAGTGAGCAAAGAGAGAGGGTCGAGGACATGGCGGGCAGCAGACTTCCACTGCCCTGCCAGAGTCCAAATACATCCACTCCCTTCCAGCACCGAGGGAACAACCTGGCCTGATGTCACATTTTGATTTGATTTTCTGTGATGATTCGCTATGCTGAGCATCTTTTCATGTGGCTGTTGTCCATCTATATATCTTCCTTGGAAATATGTTTATTTAAATCTTCTGCTTATTTTTCAATCAAGTTGTTTGTTTTTTTTGATATTGAGTTGTATGAGCTGTTTACATATTTTGGATATTAACCCCTTATTGGTCATATCATTTGCAAATACTTTTTTCCCATTCAACAGGCTGTCTTTTTGTTATGTTCATGGTTTCCTTTGCTGTGAAAAAGCTGTTAAGTTTAATTAGGTCCCATTTATTTATTTTTTATTTTGTGTCTTTTACCTTAGGATGCAGTTCCAAAAATTTATTGCTATTATTTTTGTCAAAGAATGTTCTGCCTATGTTCTCTTCCTGGAGTTTTATGGTTTAAGGGCTTACATTTAGGTATGTAATCCATTTTGAGTTTATTTTGTGTGTGGTATAAGATAATGTTCTGATTTCTTTCTTTTATGTCTAGTTGTCCAATTTTCCCAGAACCACTTATTGAAGAGACTGTCTTGCCTCCTTTGTATATTCTTGCCTTGTTTGTCATAGATCAATTGAATATAAGTGTGTGGGTTTATTTGTGGACTTTCTCTTCTGTTCCATTGATCTATGTGTCTGTTTTTTAGTCATTCCAGTGCTGTTTAACTACAGTAGCTTTGTAATGTAGTCTGAGGTCAGGGAGGGTGACACCTGCAGCTATTTTCTCAAGATTGCTTTGGAAATTTGGGGTCTTTTGTTGTTCAATATAAAATTTAAGATTATTTGTTCTAGTCCTGTGAAAAATGTCATGGGTATTTTGCTAGGGATTGCTAAAGCTGTATACTGCTTGGGGTGGTATGGACATTTTAACAATATAATATTTTTCCAAACCATGAACATATGGTGTTTTTCCATTTTTTGAGTCATTTTCAGTTTCCTTCATCAATGTTTTCTGGTTTCCAGCATATAGGTCTTTCACTTCATTGGTTAATATTATTCCTAGGATTTTTTTTTTCTTTTTGATGTGATTTTAAATGGGATTATTTCCTGGCTTACTATCTCTGATATTTCATTACGAGTATATGGAAAAGCACAGATTTCTGTATGTTAATCATTTTTAAAATATCTTTATGGGAGTATAATTACTTTACAATGGTGTGTTAGTTTTCCTTTATAACAAAGTGAATCAGCTATATGCACACATATATCCCAGTATCTCCTCCCTCTTGTGTCTCCCTCCCACCCTCCCTATCCCACTCCTCTAAGTGGTCACAAAGCACTGAGCTGATATGCCTTTGCTATGCAGCTGCTTCCCACTAGCTATCTATTTTACGTTTGGTAGTGTATATATGTCCATGCCACTCTCTCACTTTGTCACAGCTTACCCTTCTCCCTCCCCATATCCTCAATTCCATTCTCTAGTAGGTCTGTGTCTTTATTCCCATCTTGTCCCTAGGTTCTTCATGACCTTTTTTTCCCCCTTAGATTCCATATATATGTGTTAGCATAAGGTATTTGTTTTTCCCTTTCTGACTTACTTCACACTGTATGACAGACAATAGGTCCATCCATCTTACTACAAATAACTCAATTTTGTTTCTTTTTATGGCTCACTAATATTCCATTGTATATATGTGCCACATCTTCTTTATCCATTCATCTGTTGATGGAAACTTAGGTTGCTTCCATGTCCTGGCTATTGTAAATAGAGCTTCAATGAACATTTTGGTACATGTCTCTTTTTGAATTATGCTTTCCTCAGGGTATATGCCCAGTAGTGGGATTGCTGGGTCGTATGGTAGTTCTATTTTTAGTTTTTTAAGGAACCTCCACACTGTTCTCCATAGTGGCTGTATCAATTTACATTCCTACCAACATTGCAAGAGGGTTCCCTTTCCTCCACACGCTATCAGCATTTATTGTTTCTAGATTTTTTGATGATGGCCATTCTGACTGGTGTGAGATGATATCTCATTGTAGTTTTGATTTCCATGTCTCTAATGATTAATGATGTTGAGCATTCTTTCATGTGTTTGTTGGCAATCTGTATATCTTCTTTGGAAAAATCCCTATTTAGGTCTTGTACCCATTTTTGGATTGGGTTGTTTTTTTTTTTTTTGATATTGAGCTGCGTGAGCTGCTTGTAAATTTTGGAGATTAATCCTTTGTCACTTGCTTTATTTGAAAATATTTTCTCCCATTGAGGGTTGTCTTTTGGTCTTGTTTATGGTTTCCTTGCTGTGAAAAAGCTTTAAGTCCCATTTGTTTATTTTTGTTTTTATTTCCATTTCTCTAGGATGAGGGTCAAAAAGGATCTTGCTGTGATTTATGTCATAGAGTGTTCTACCTATGTTTTCTTCTAAGAGATTGATAGTGTCTGGCCTTACATATAGGTCTTTAATCCATTTTGAGTTTATTTTGTGTATGGTGTTAGGGAGTGTTCTAATTTCATTCTTTTACATGAAGCTGTCCAATTTTCCCAGCATCACTTACTGAAGAGGCTGTCTTTTCTCCACTGTGTATTGTAGCCTCCTTTATCAAAGATAAGGTGACCATATGTGCATGGGTTTATCTCTAGGCTTTCTATCCTGTTCCATTCATCTATGTCTCTGTTTTTGTGCCAGTACCATACTGTCTTGATTACTGTAGCTTTGTAGTATAGTCTGAAGTCAGGGAGCCTGATTCCTCCAGCTCCATTTTTCGTTCTCAAGATTACTTTGGCTATTTGGGGTCTTTTTTGTTTCCATACAGATTGTGAAATTTTTTGTTCTACTTCTGTGAAGAATGCCAGTGGTAGTTTGATAAGGATTGCATTAAGTCTGTAGATTGCTTTGTGTAGTAGAGTCATTTTCACAATCTTGATTCTTCCAATCCAAGAACATGGTATATCTATTCATCTATTTGTATCATCTTTAATTTCTTTCATAAGTGTCTTATAATTCTCTGCATACATGTGTTTTGTCTCCTTAGGTAGGTTTGTTCCTAGATATTTCACTCTTTTTGCTGCAGTGGTAAATGAGAGTGTTTTCTTAATTGCACTTTCAGATTTTTCATCATTAGTGTGTAGGAATGCCAGAGATTTCTGTGCATTAATTTTGTATCCTGCTACTTTACCAAATTCATTGATTAGCTCTAGGAGTTTTCTGGTAGCATCTTAAGGATTCTCTATGTATAGTATCATGTTATCTGCAAACAGTGCCAGCTTTACTTCTTCTTTTTCAATTTGGATTCCTTTTATTTCTTTTTCTTCTCTGATTGCTGAAGCTAAAACTTCCAAAACTATGTTTAATAACAGTGGGGAGAGTGGGCAACCTTGTCTTGTTCCTGATGTTAGTGGAAATGGTTTCAATTTTTCACCATTGAGGATGACGTTTGCTGTGGGTTTTTCATATTTGATCTTTATTATGTTGAGGAATGTTCCCTCTATGCCTACTTTCTGCAGGGTTTTTATCATAAATCAGTATTGAATTTTGTTGAAAGCTTTCTCTGCATCTATTGAGATGTTCATATTGTTTTTCTCCTTCAATTTGTTAATACGGTGTACCACATTGCTTGATTTGTGCATATTGAAGAATCCTTGCATTCCTGGAATAAACCCCACTTGATCATGGTGTATGATCTTTTAATTATGTTGTTGGATTCTGATTGCTAGTATTTTGTTGAGGATTTTTGCATCTATGTTCATCAGTAGTATTGCTCTGTAGTTTTCTTTCTTTTTGACATCTTTGTCTGCTTTTGGTATCAGGGTGAGGGTGGCCTCGTGGAATGAGTTTCTGAGTGTTCCTCCCTCTGCTATATTTTGAAAGAGTTTGAGAAGAATAGGTGTCAACTCTTCTCTAATAGATTTCGCCTGTGGAGGCATCTGCTCCTAGGCTCTTTTTTGTTGGAAGATTTTGTTTTGTTTTGTTTTTTGTGCAGTATGCATGCCTCTCACTGTTGTGGCCTCTCCTGTTGCAGAGCACAGGCTCTGGACATGCAGGCTCACCAGCCATGGCTCACGGGCCCAGGCACTCTGTGGCATGTGGGATCTTCCCAGACAGGGGCAAGAAACCATGTCTCTTGCATCGGCAGGCAGACTCTCAACCACTGCAACACCAGGGAGGCCCTGTTGGCAGATTTTTAATCACAGTTGCAATTTCAGTGCTTGTGATTGGTCTATTCATATTTTCTATTTCTTCCTGAGTCAGTCTTGGCAGGTTGTGCATTTCTAAGAATTTGTCCATTTCTTCCAGGTTGTCCATTTTATTGGCATAGAGTTGCTTGTAATAATCTCTCATCATCCTTTGTATTTCCACAGTGTCAGTTGTTACTTCTCCTTTTTCATTTCTAATTCTATTGATTTGAGTCTTCTCCCTTTTTTTCTGGGTGAGTCTGGCTAGTGGTTTATCAATTTTGTTTATCTTCTCAAAGAAATAGCTTTTAGTTTTATTGATCTTTGTTATCGTTTCCTCCATTTCTTTTTCATTTATTTCTGATCTGATCTTTATGATTTCTTTCCTTCTGCTAACTGGGTTTTTTTTTTGTTCTTTTCTAATTGCTTTAGGTGCAAGGATAAGTTGTTTACTTGAGATGTTTCTTATTTCTTAAGGTAGGATTGTATTGCTATAAACTTCCCTCTTATAACTGCTTTTCCTGCATCCCATAGGTTTTGGGTTGTCGTGTCACCAGTGTCATTTGTTTCTAGGTATTTTATGATTTCCTCTTTGATTTCTTCAGTGATCACTTGGTTATTAAGTAGTCTATTGTTTAGCCTCCATGTGTTTGTATTTCTTACAGTACTTTTCCTGTAATTGATATCTAGTCTCATAGCATGTGGTCGGAAAAGTTACTTGATACAATTTCAAATTTCTTAAATTTACCAAGGCTTGATTTGTGACCCAAGATATCATCTATCCTGGAGAATGTTCCATGAGCACTTGAGAAGAATATGTATTCTGTTGTTTTTGAATGGAATGTCCTATAAATATCTATTAAATTCATCTTCTATAATTTATCATTTAAAGCTTGTGTTTCCTTATTTATTTTCATTTCGGATGATCTGTTCTTTTGTGAAAGTGAGGTGTTAAAGTCCCCTACTATGAATGTGTTACTGTCGATTTCCCCTTTTATGGCTATTAGTATTTGCCTTATGTATTGAGGTGCTGCTATGTTGGGAGCATAAATATTTCCAATTTTTATATCTTCTTCTTGGATCGATTCCTTGATCATTATGCAGTGTCCTGCTTTGTCTCTTGTAATAGTCTTTATTTTAAAGTCCATTTTGTCTGATATGAGAATTGCTACTCCAGCTTTCTTTTGATTTCCATTTACATGGAATATCTTTTTCCATCCCCTCACTTTCAGTCTGTATGTGTCCCTAGGTCTGAAGTGGGTCTCTTGTAGACAGCATATATATGGGTCTTGTTTTTGTATACATTCAGCCAATCTCTGTCTTTTGGTGGGAGCATTTAGTCCATTTACACTTAAGGTAATTATTGATTTTGTATGTTCCTATTCCCATTTTCTTAATTGTTTTTGCTCTGTTTTTGTAAGTCTTTTCCTTCTCTTGTGTTTCTTGCCTAGAGCAGTTCCTTTAGCATTTGTTGTAGCGATGGTTTGGTGGTGCTGAACTCTCTCAGTTTTTCCTTGTCTGTAAATGTTTTAATTTCTCCATCAAATCTGAATGATATCCTTGCTGGGTAGAGTAATATTTGTTGCAGGTTTTTCTCCTTCGTCACTTTAAATATGCCCTGCCACTCCCTTCTGACTTGCATAGTTTCTGCTGAAAGATCAGCTGTTAACCTTATGCGGATTCCCTTGTGTGTTATTTGTTGTTTTTCCCTTGCTGCTTTTATTATGTTTTCTTTGTATTTAATTTTTGAGTGTTTGATTAATATGTGTCTTGGCGTGTTTCTCCTTGGATTTATCCTGTATGGTCTCTCTGTGCTCCTGGACTTGATTAACTATTTCCTTTCCCATATTAGGGAAGTTTTCAACTATAATCTCTTCAAATATTTTCTCAGTCCCTTTCTTTTTCTCTTCTTCTTCTGGGATGCCTATAATTTGAATGTTGGTGCATTTAATGTTGTCCCAGACATCTCTGAGACTGTCCTCAGTTCTTTTCATTCTTTTTTATTTTTTCTGCTCTGCAGTAGTTATTTCCAATATTTTATCTTCCAGGTCACTTATCCATTCTACTGTCTCAGTTTTGCTGCTATTGATCCATTTTAGAGAATTTTTAATTTCATTCATTGTGTTGTTCATCATTGTTTGTTTGGTCTTTAGTTCTTCTAGGTCCTTGTTAAACGTTTCCTGTATTTTCTCCTTTCTATTTCCAAGATTTTGGATCATCTTTACTATCATTATTCTGAATTATTTTTCAGGTAGACTTCCTATGTCCTCTTCATTTATTGGGTCTGGTGGGTGTTTTCCTTGCTCCTTTGTCTGATGTGTGTTTTTGTGTCTTATCATTTTGCTTAACCTACTGTGTTTGGGGTCTCCTTTTCACAGTCTTCAGGTTCATAGTTCCCCTTGTTTTTGATGTCAGTCCCCAGTGGCTAAGGTTGGCTCAGTGGGTTGTGTAGGCTTCCTGGTGAAGGGGACTCATTCCTGTGTTCTGGTGGATGAGGCTGGATCTTGTCTTTCTGGTGTTCTGGTCCATGTATGCTGGTGTGTTTTGGGGTGTCTGTGGACTTATTATGGTTTTAGGCAGCCTCTCTGCTAATGGATGTGGCTGTGTTCCTGCCTTGTTAGTTGTTTGGCATATGGTGTCCAGCACTGTAGCTTGCTGTTCATTGAGTGAAGCTGGGTCTTGGCATTGAGATGGAGATCTCTGGGAGATTTTCGCCATTTGATATTACATGGAGCTGGGAGGTCTCTTGTGGACCAGTGTCCTGAATTTGGCTCTCCCACCTCAGAGGCACAGCACTGACTCCTGGCTGGAGCACCATGAGCCTGTCCTCCACATGGCTCAGAAAAAAAGGGAGAAAATAATAGAAAGAAAGAGGATAAAATAAAATAATGTAAAATAAATTTATTGAAATAAAAATAATTAATAAGAATAAAAAATTTAAGTAAAAAAAAAAGAAAAAAAAAACAACGGACGGACAGAACCATTGGACAAATAGTGAAAGCAAAGCTATACAGACAAAATCACACACAGAATCATACACACTCACAAAAAAAGAAAAAGTTTAAGAAAAATAATATATCTTTGCTCCCAAATTCCACCTCCTCAATTTGGGATGATTCGTTGTCTATTCATGTATTCCACAGATGCTGGGTACATCACATTGATTGTGGAGCTTTAATCCACTACTTCTGAGGCTGCTCAGAGAAATTTCCCTTTCTCTTGTTTTTTCACACAGCTCCTTGGGTTCAGCTTTGGATTTGAGCCCGTCTCTGCACGTAGGTCACCTGAGGTCGTCTGTTCTTTGCCCCGACATGGCTGGGTTAGAGGAGCAGCTGATTCGGGAGCTCTGGGTCACTGAGGCCGGGAGGAGGGAGGGGTACAGATGCGGGGCAAGCCTGCAGCAGCAGAGGCAAGCATGATATTGCACCAGCCTGAGACGTGCCGTATGTTCTCCTGGGGAAGTTGTCCCTGGATCATGGGACCCTGGCAGTGGCGGGCTGCACGGGTTCCCAGGTGGGGGATGTGGATAGTGACCTGTGCTTGCACACAGGCTTCTTGGTGTCTGCAGCAGCAGCCTTAGCATCTCATGCCTGTCTTTGTGGTCTGCACTGATAGCCGCAGCTTGCCCCCATGTCTGGAGCTCATTTAAGTGGTGTTCTTAATCTCCTCTCCTCACGCACCAGGAAACAAATAGGAAGAAAAAGTCTCTTGCCTCTTTGGCAGTTCCATACTTTTTCCCAGACTCCCTCCCAGCTAGCCGTGGTGCCCTAGCCCCTTCAGGCTGTGTTCACACCGCCAACCGCAGTCCTCTCCCTGGGATCCGACCTCCGAAGCCCGAGCCTCAGCTCCCAGCTCCTTCCTGCCACAGCAGGTGAGCAGACAAGCCTCTCGGGTCTGTGAGTGCTGGTCTGCACTGATCCTCTGTGCAGGAATCTCTCCACTTTGCCCTCCGCAGCCCTGTTGCTGCACTCTCTTCTGTGGCTCCAGAGCTTTTCCCCTCCACCACCTGAGTCCCCTCCCGCAAAGAGGCCTCTTTGTGTGTGGAAACCTTCCCTCCTTCACAGCTCCCTCCCACTGGTGCAGGTCCCATCCCTATTCTTTGTCTCTGTTTATTCTTTTTTTCTTTGGCCCTACCCAGGTGCGCGGGGAGTTTCTTGCCTTTTGGGAGGTCTGAGGTCTTTGCCAGTGTTAAGTAAGTGTTCCATGGGAGAAGTACCACATGTAGATGTATTTCTGATGTATCTGTGGGGAGGAAGGTGATCTCTGCATGTTCCTCTTCCACCATTTTGAAGCTCCACCCCTGTATGTTAATCTTGATGAGCCTAGCTAAAGATTTATCAACTTGTTTGTCTTTTCAGAAAACCATCTCTTGGTTTCATTGATATTTTCTCCTGTAATTTTGGTCTTTATTTTATTTACTTCCTCTCCGATCTTTATTATTTCCTTCCTTCTATTGACTTTGGATTTTGTTTGTTCTTTTTTTTTTTCTAACTCCTTTCATGGAAGATTAGGTTGATTATCTGAGATTTTTATTGTTTCTTGAGGTAGGCCTGTATTCCCGTAAACTTGTCTTAGAACTGCTTCTTCTGCATCCCATAGATTTGGGGAAGTTGTGTTTTCATTTTCATTTGTCTTCAGTTATTTTCTGCCTCTTTGATTTCTTTGTTGGCTCATTGGTTTTTTAGTAGCATGTTTGTGTTTTTCCCATTTTTATTCCTGAAATTGATTTCTAGTTTCATACTGTTGTGGTTGGAAAAAATGCTTGATACCACTTCTATTCTTTTAAATTTGGTGAGACTTGTCTTACTGCCTAGCATATGATCTATCCTGGAGAATATTCCATGTTTTCTTGAAAAGAATTTGTATTCTGCTGTTTTTGAATGGAATATCTTGTAGATATCTATTAAGTTCCACTGATCTAGTGTGTCATTTAAGACCACTGTTTCCTTATGGATTTTCTGTCTGGATGATCTGCATCTTGGTATAAGTGGGGTGTTAAAGCCCTCTACTATTATTGTTTCATTGTCAATTTCACCCTTTATGCTTGTTAATATTTATATATTTAGGTGTCCCTGTATTAGGTCCATATATATTAATGAGTATTATATTCTCTTTTTGTATTGATGACCGTTCTTGGCTCTTATTATAGGCTTTGTTTTAACATCTATTTTGTCTAATATGGGTATTGCTGCCCCAGCTTTCATATCCTTTCCATTTGCATGAAATATATTTTTCCATCTCCTCAGTCTGTGTCTTTATCTCTGAAGTGATTTTCTTGTAGGCAGCATATCAATCGGTCTTGTTTTTTAATACAACCAGCCACTCTATATGGTTATTTTTTTAACATCTTTATTGGAGTATAATTGCTTTACAATGGTGTGTTAGTTTCTGCTTTATAACAAAGTGAATCAGTTATACATATACATATGTTCCCATATCTCTTCCCTCTTGTGTCTCCCTCCCTTCCACCATCCCTATCCCACCCCTCTAGGTGGTCACAAAGCACCAAGCTGATCTCCCTGTGCCATGCGGCTGCTTCTCACTAGCTATCTATTTTACATTTACTCTATGTGTTTTGATTGGAGCATTTAGTTTATTGATATTTATAGTAATTTTTATAGGGATGTACTTATTGCCATTATGTTACTTGTTTTCTGTTTGTTTTTTTAGTTCTCAATATTTTCTTCTTTTAGTCTCTTACCATGTGGTTTGATGATTTTTTTTTAGTCTTATGTTTGCATTTCTTTCTGTCTAGTTTTGTGTATCTGTTGTAGGTTTTTGATTTGTGGTTACCAGGGAGTTCATATATGTTGACCTATAACTATATAGGTCAACTATATAACTGCTTGTTTTATTTTATTTTTTAAATCTTTATTGGAGTATAATTGCTTTACAATGGTGTGTTAGTTTCTGCTTTATAACAAAGTGAATCAACTATACATATACATATATCCCCATATCTCCTCCCTCTTGCATCTCCCTCTGACCCTCCCTATCTCACCCCTCTAGGTGGTCACAAAGCACCGAGCTGATCTCCCTGTGCTTTGTGGCTGCTTGCCACTAGCTATCTATTTTACATTTGGTAGTGTATATATGTCCATGTCACTCTCTCACTTCTTCCCAACTTACCCTTCCCACTCCACTTGTCCTCAAGTCCATTCTCTACATCTGTGTCTTTATTCCTGTCCTGCTTCTAAGTTCTTCAAAACCTTTTAAATTTTTTTTTAGATTCCATATATATGTGTTAGCATAAGGTATTTGTTTTTCTCTTTCTGTCTTACTTCACTGTGTATCTACTATCTACTACTATCTTATCTATCTACTTATTTTAGACTGATAGTCATTTAAGTTAAACACATTCTAAACTGTCTACATTTTTTACTTCCCTACATGGTTTATGTTTTTGATGTCATATTTTACATCTTCATGTCTGTCCTATAACTGTTTATTGCACTTTTAATTGATTTTACAATTTTTGGCTTTTAACCTTTGTATCAGCTTATGTAAGTGGTTTATCCACAGCCTTTACTGTATAATATTTGCCTGTACCAGTGGGATTTTTCCCTTTCTATAATTTCTTTTTTCTTTTTTTACTATGGTGTGTTAGTTTCTGCTTTATAACAAAGTGAATCAGCTATACATATACATATATCCCATATCTCCTCCCTCTTGCATCTCCCTCCCACCCTCCCTATCCCACCCCTCTAGGTGGTCACAAACCACTGAGCTGATCTCCCTGTGCTATGTGGCTGCTTCCCATGAGCTATCTATTTTACATTTTGTAGTGTATATATGTCCATGCCACTCTCTCACTGTGTCCCAGCTTACCCTTCCCCATCCCCATATCCTGAAGTCCATTCTCTATGGAATCTAAAAAAAAAATGATTCTGAATACCCTTTCTATAATTTCTTATTTCTTGTTGTAGTCTTTTCTTATATCACTTATAGAAAATCCTTTAACCCTTCTTTTAAGGTTGGTTTAGTATTGATGAACTCTTTTAGTTTTTGCTTTTCTGAGAAGCTTTTTTCCTCTCCAATTCTGAATGATAACCTTGCTGTAGAGTATCATATGTTGCAGCTTTTTTTTTCATTTCAGTTCTTTAAATATATCATGCCACTCCCTTTTGTCCTGCAAAGTTTCTGCTGAAAAAATCAGATGATATCCTTATGGGGATTCCCTTGTATGTGACTTTGTTTTTCTTTTGCTGTCTTTAAAATTCTGTCTATCTTTAAATTTACTATTTATATATATATGTCTTGATATAGTTTATTTAATTTCATCTTGTTTGGTACTCTGTAATTCCTGTGCCTGGATATTTGTTTCTTTCTTCAGGTTTGGGAAGTTTTCACCCATAATTTCATCAAATACATTTTCTATAACCCCCTTCTTCTGGAACCCCTATAATGTTAATGGTAGTATGCTTGATGTTCTTCCAGAAGCCCGTTAAACTATTATAATTTTTAACAATTTATTTTTCTTTTTGCATTCTGATTTGTGATTTCCAGTATTCTATCTTCCGAATTCCTTATGCATTCTTTTGTATCACCTAATCTGCTTTTGATTCCCTCTGGTGTATTTTTCATTTCAGTTATTTTATTCTTCAGCTCTGTCTTGTTCTTCTTTATATCTCTTTTTCTTTATTAAGTTTCTCACTGTGTTCATTTATTCTTTTCCCAAGCTCAGTTAGCATTCTTATTACTGTTGCTTTGAACTCTTTATCAGTTCTTTCATTTGAAACATATTCCTCTGTCTTCTCATTTTGTTTAACTTACTTTGTCTCTATGAAATTAGATGAAATAGTTATCTATCCCTGTCTTGAAGGTGTGTCCTTGTGTAGAAGCCTCCCTGTGCAGTCTGCATATGCACAGTGGCTTTGGTGGGAGAGCTGGATCTAAATTGCACATAAGCCATGCCTTACCCTAGAGAGTGCTGGCAACCACTACCATGGTGGGAGGTGGGGCTGCAGTTGAAGTGGCTTGAGCCAGAGTTAGTTGAAAGCTGAGGTTTCTCCCATGCTCAATGTCTGTCACCACATTTTTGAATATGGGATTGGGGCCTGAGGGTCTGGAGCAGGAACCCAGGATTTTGTTTCTCCCAGAAGTGATGGCAATCTTTGCCTTTGTTTTGGATGTGGCTGGTGCCTGAGGGCTTGGGGCTGCACTTCTGTGCTGTTTTCACTTTTTCCTCTGTGTGAGTGCCTTGGTTAGAGGCTGGCTTGAGCCCAGAGTGGTTGGTGCCACATTATTCAGCTAGCTCCCTTCCATGTGTGTGCAGAGACGGGCTCTCTGTTGATGGTCTCCACCCTAGAGCTAGCCTTACTCTTTTCCAAGTGGGCACAAAAACTCGTGTTCTGGTGGTGGTAGTCTCTACCTTGGAGCTAATCTCACTCTTTCCCTAGTGTGAGCACCAAAGTACATGTTGGCAATAGCTGCTTCCTCCCTGGTTAGAGGCAGTGTTGGGGTCAGAGCTGGTTCTGTTCCCTCCATGTGTGCACATTCTTATTTGCAATGGCAGCCTCCACCTTAGTGAGGAGCAGCATTGGAGCAAGAGTGGCTGGATCAGGAGCCCTGTGCAGTCTGAGGGATGTGCTTTAGTGATCCTGACAAGCTGGCCAGAGCCCCAGGAAGTTTTCAATCTGTTGCCTCAGTATTGTGACTGGGGGTAAGCATGTCTGTGCTTGCACTCTTTAAGAGCAGAGTCACAGGTTCATACAGCCCTCCAGTAAGCCCCACTGATTTTCAAACCAGCTAAGGGGACTTCTCTTCCCAGTGTCAGACATCAGGGCTGGTGTGCCTAATATGTGGCTAAAATCACTTGCTCTCCAGGGAGGATACCCAAACTGGTGATATCCACCTACACTTCTGTATCCCCTGATGGAGTGTGTGTCCTGACCAGATCACTTATCCTCCCTTCTTACCAGACTGTGTGGATCATTTTTACAGCCTGTGTTGTAGAAGAGCCATCCTGCTACTCCCAAGGTTGATGTCAACAAGACTAGTTCTATACGCAGTTGTAGTTTTGATGTGTTTTTTAGGGGAGTTTAACCCGGCATCTGCCATCTTGATCTCCCTGCCTGTTAATGAGTCTTTTTTTCTTTTTTTCTTTTTTTTATGTTCTTGGAATATCTTTATTTTTAAAAACTTTTGACTGGAGTATAGTTGATATACAATGTTGTGTTAGTTTCAGGTGTACAACAAAGTGAATCAGTTATACATATATCCACTCTGTTTTAGATTCTTTTCTCATATGGGTCATTACAGACTATTGAGAAGAGCCCCCTGTGCTATACAGTAGATCCTTATTAGTTACCTATTTTATATATAGTAGTGTGTATATGTCAATCCCAATCTTCCAGTTTATCCCTCCCCCCCCTTACCCCCTGGTAACCATGTTTGTTTTCTACACCTGTAACTCTATTTCTGTTTCATGGATACGTTCATTTGTACCCTTTTTTTTTAAGATTCCACATATAAGTGATATCATATGATATTTGTCTTTTCGTGTCTGACTTAGTTCACTCAGTATGATAATCTCTAGGTCCATCCATGTTGCTGCAAATGGCATTATTTTATCCTCTTTTATGGCTCAGTAATATTACATTGTATATATGTAACACATCTTCTTTATCCAGTCCTCTGTTGATGGACATTTAGGTTGCTTCCATCTCTTGGCTATTGTAAATAGTGTTGCAATGAACATTGGGGTGCATGTAACTTTTCCAATTATGGTTTTCCCAAGAGTGGGATTACTGGGTCATATGGTAGTTCTATTTTTAGTTATTTGTGGAATCTCCATACTGTTCTCCATAGTAGCTCTACAAATTTACATTCTCACCAACAGTGCAAGAGGGTTCCCTTTTCACCACACC